>NC_134894.1:31384248-31416748 GCF_041734735.1 Babylonia areolata
CTGATGGCTGCTTAAATGGCGGGGCCGTAAATAAGCAAAACGGTCATACACGTAAAATGGTACATGTCTGTCTGAGTGTGTACGTGTGCGTGCCTAAAATCAGATTGAATGACACACAGAAAACTCAGTCAGGGGTGACGCATGATGAGCGCCTAGTAGAGGCACTGGCCGCGGCAGCCGTGAGTCAGTCGGATCTACTGACCCATGTAGGCAGTCTGTTGTGCAAATCACCCCTTGTTTGTGAGGCGCTTAGAGCTTGGTCTCCAACCGAGGATAGGCGCTATATAAGTATCCATATCAATCAACCAGTGTGTGTGTGTGTGTGTGTGTGTGTGTGTCCATCAGTGGTTTCACTGAGCAAAGGTCAGACATGTACTTCTTTTTAAAACTTGGTAATGTCCTGTTTTAGCGTCCTAAATTATTGCACCTATTAAAACATAAAACCTCCACTTTACAGCGGATGATGTGCGGCGTATATGGATCAGTTCGTACGCTTCGATACCCCATTGAAACTGAAACTTGACATGTTACATTTTGGTTTGACCAAGTGGTTTCCCCTTCTCAACAAACCCATTTCAAGGGAGATCATCCCCTCAACATTATCATTTCACCAGCACAATGGCGGGTAGACGTCAAGACGAAGGCGATGAAATGGGTGTGGAAGCATTGGAAGAACTTGTGCTACGACATGAGCGCGAACAGCCGTCGGAGGAAGAAAGAAGAGCATTTAGAAGATTACACACGGATCTACGGGAAGAACTCATTGGTATTCTTTGTTTTCTTTTTCCCTTGTGAGACGGAGGCTTCAGGAATCAGTTTGAGTTCAGATCATTTTCTTTTCATTTTATTCGATTTTATTGTTTTGTTTACTTTATTGTCTAAGTCTCTATTGGCCTTACTACCGCGTTTGGTCGATGCATAAGTCTGGCATATGCTTTTTTTAGTCTTTAGCAGATGTGACGCTGCATATATTGTTTATTATTGATCAATCCAGAAGCTTCGGTGACTCTTTCAAACTGAAAATGAAACTTCAAGTGCAAACCAGAATGTAGACAGTGACTAGATTATGGGTATTAGTGCTTTTGTATCTTGTCCTTTTTAGTATTTGGCTGAATGTATACTTACACACACACACACACACACACACACACACACACACATATATATATATATATATATCTGTGTGTGTGTGTGTGTGTGTACAGCAGGCGCCAGCATACACAGCTGCAGCTGTGGTGCTGCTTAAATTTACAAACAACTTCACAACTTGAAAATGAAGTTAAAATCAATGTTATCCATCCCATTAAATACTAAAGTAGAGTCTATGGAAGTTGGGGCTGTACTTATTGGGGCTTGTTCTCCAGGAGAGGTGATAAGGATGGGTGGGGAGTCCTTATTTTTCTCTCTCTTGTTGATTTGGTTTTATTTGTGCTTTATTTGATCCATCTACACTTAACCACACATGATTTTTCATTAATTTTCTTGTTATGAATGCAACACTATATGAACATGAAAACCATGGTATGGTGTACACATTTCAGATTCAGAAGAAAAAAAAAAACTAGAAAAAAAACTTGTGGCCAAAACCTCAGAAACAACATCATAATCATATCAATTTTTTCTCTCCATCTGACCTGGTATGGTGTACACATTTCAGATTCAGAAAGAAAAAAATCTAGAAAAAAAACTGGAAAAAAACAACCACCTTGTGGCCAAAACCTTAGGAACGAATGAATCAAATTGTATACTTGTCTTAGGACTGAATAATCAGTTACTGCTTAGTGCTAACAGTAATTACCTTCAATATTTGTGCACAACTGTATACATAATGAAAAGTAGCTAACATAAGCACCTTCACATTGATTGTATGTCTGCATCATTGGTGTATTATTTCTTCTAGTAATATGTATAGCAGTAGAGAATACTATGTTAAGGGTTGTGACTGATTAGGACTTGCTGAATTAAGTCAAACATGTATTGTGTGTGTCCCATTTTGAGTTGTCTGTCTGCAGCAAACCGTGATGACATTACTGGTGATGGCTTGCAAAGTGCTCTGGACAGAATTGAACAGAATTTTGGAAGAGGTATATGTTTTTAATTTAAAGTAGATATGTGTGTCCTCCTCTCTTTGTGTTTTATTTCCTCTCACCCTCCTCACACACATACTTATACACATGCACATTCATACACTAACATACATATACATTTTACATTTTTCTAGTATACACACTTACACATACTTTGTGATGCATGCAGTGCACATGCAGACACCATCACATGGGCACAACCACTTCATGACAACTACTGAACTAGACATACAGTACTGTATATATTTGTTTTGCAATGTGGATTTGATTTACACTCAAGTTCTTGGTTTTTGCCTATTTTTTCTCTTCCTCTGCCCATGAATAATATAGATTACAATACGCATAATCAGTAAATTATGATAAATGTGGATAAGTGTCTTTTCTCTTTGTGGTTGATGTGCCAACCTTTTTTCTTTCTTTTTTTAATCACTTTCTCAAATTATCGGAAAAAATTCAGACTGCTGGCAATTATGATGATTTCTGGTTTTAGTTCACACAACACGAGAAGCTGTCAAAGATGCAGAAAATATCAGACTGCTGGCAGAGATGCAGCGGCAGAGGATGCAGGGGTATGACATTAATCTTGTGCGGTTCCTGCCTGGAGAATTTGCAGAAAATTTGGTAAGTAAAAAGTGCTTTCACAAGTCAAAGGTGTTAAACTGTGGCCTAAACCAAATCTCAGAATATGGCTATAGATTTTATTTGGTTAAGAGTAACACTTAAAAACTTTTTTTTTAAATCTTTGAAATATTTGAACTTGTAATGAAAATACAACTTGAAATTAAAACAGATTGTAAACAATATGGGTTTTTCAACAGACAGAGAGAGACAGGCAGAAAGGTATTTCTATCATTATTTCTAAATTAGACATAGTATTATTGGTGAGATTTAGAGATTGTATGCCATCTGTTTGCAAATATGGATGAATGTGTCTATGCACAGCTCCTTTTGAAAGTTTGTAAATTACATGACAGACCCAGTCATTTTTTGCTGTCATTATTATCATTATTAATATTATTATTACTATCATAATGATAGTAATTATTCATATAGCACCTTTAAAGGTGAAACCTGCTCGGTTGCGTTTTTTGAAAACTGATGTGCGAAACATGCATTTGAACACTGAAAGGAAAACTTACAGTTTGTGTATATTTTTAATGCTGGTGGTGATGATTTGTGTCAGAAAAAGTACAGTGTGGATATGCTAAGGGCCCAGCATGACAGAGGTCCTCTGTGCACCAAGGCCTGGAACCTGCTGGGTCAACACTGCCAGCAGTACTACAGGAAATCACCTGCCTTGCACTTCATGTAAGATGGGAAACAGAATGGGATGGTTGAGCAGGGTACACACACAGGTAGAGACCAGCTCAGAAAGAGAGAAAGATGATATGATTATATGGAGACTTATATAGCACCTAACTTTGGTCAGAGACCAAGCTTTAAGTGCTTTACAAAGATATAGTCATTTCCATAACACAGGCTACCTATTTGGGTAGAGCCGACTTGAGAGTTGCCATTGGGCGATCAATTTTTATTTCCTGTGTTCAGTCTGGCTTCAGTCAAATGCATACGGACAGAGACACAGAGAGTGAGAGACACAGACACAGACAGACACACAGAAACAGACACACACAGACATGCAGAGATACGCACAGACACACACAGACAGACGCAGACACAGATGGATAGACAGGCATGCACACGCCACATGTGCGAGCATGTAAAAATGTGAGTTCTTGTGTGAGGAAGGGAGCTGTATAAATGTAAATTCTTATTAACTTTATCATCATGTGTTTTCTTTTTCTTTTCACTATGATCTTGGTCTATTTCTTCTGTTGTCTTTATTATTTGTTTGACATCATTCAGACATACCCTCTTTTGTTTTCATATTTTTTCACACTAAATGATTGTTAGAAAGAATAGAAATTAAGTATGCATATTAAAAAAGAAAAAAAAAAGGGAAACTGACTTTAGAGTTGAATTTTACATGGACATCACACATTGAATGGTTGATACAGGAATTTTGCTGAATGAAAGACAGTGAGGTGTGTAAAAATCAGATGTAAGAATCACTGCATAGTGTTGCTGTGTGAATATCCTGTACACTAACAGTGATACCTGAGTGGTGGCTGCCTAGGAATCGAGCGAATCTGAGAGCAGAGGGTCAAATCACACACTCACCAGTATAGTCTACCCCTCCACTAAACTTTCATTGGTGGTCTGAATGCTACTCATTTGGATGAGATGATAAACCAATGAATCATGGTCCCATGTATAGCATGCTGTAAACACACATAAAAAAAACAATGGCAAATAAAAGATTGTTCCTGGCAAAATACTGTAGAAAAATCCACTTTTACAGGAAAACAAATTCACTTGCAAGTTTAAAAAAAAGAAAAAAAAGAGTGCAATACTGTACTGCAGCAGTGTGCTCTCCCTGAGAGAGCAGCCCGGATTTTATATAGATATATCTGTTTTGACAGAGAGCAATACAATGCAATACGATATAATATGATACGACACAATACAATACAATGCCTGATTGTGACAGGTGTGGGTCCTTTGAACGGGGAGAGGTGGTGAAGAAGGTGGTGGCCAGAGACCGGAGGCCCAAGGACACAGAGCCAGGAAAGACCACAGAACTCAAACAGGTCAGGCCCGGGGACTGATAAAGTGTTGTGTGTGTGTGTGTGTGTGTGTGTTTACATTGTATGATGGAAGAGGAGGATGGGTTTTAAAAATGTTTCAAATTTGTTGCTGTTGTCATTCGCTTTTCAGATTTCACTTTTCAGATAAATTCTGAATTTATTGGTTGTTGGGAAGGAAAGAAGTGGTATATTTTTTTTCTTAGGTCGGGGAGTAAAAAATTGAAGGGCATATATATATATGTATAATGGTGTTTGTTTTTTTTAATAATCTGTAACACTTGACCCAGAAAGAAAAGAACCAATATATTAGAGGTGTTTTTAATGTGGTTTATGGGAAATGAATCAATGTAACTTTGGTAGGAATATACTGGTATTTCCCTGCACACTGTTGCTGAAAAAAAAAATGAGGCAGTGAAAAAGCATGATCTGTCCATCCTTTTTTGGGGTTGGTAGGTAGATTGGGGATGAGGGTATGTCACCGTGCATACATGTGTGAGGAAATGCGTGTAAGTTCTGTTGTCTTCTGCTTCTTGTACAGTGTGTGTTTGTCCCACCTTTTTCAGTTGGAGTCTTTTAAGGAAACGTCCAAGAATGAGGCGACAACAAAAGAAGTGGAATCAGTGTTGCAGACTCTGTGGTACCACTATGAACTCAATGGCAGTAAGTTGTTATCAGCTGGCATAAGCAACAATGATAATGATTAATGCTAAAACCAAGCTTTCGAGACACTCCCATGCCAGTGATCATTTCTTGGTTCAATGTCATGATTTTTCTTGAGTCAGGAGTGTTGAATGAGGGGAGGGATGTTTTATTTGTGTTTGTTGTGATGGCCACTTGAACCACAGTGCTGCTGATTTGTCATTGTTTTCCTGAAAATAACTTGGAAATATGGTTCAGTAAAATCATGTTTTCGCACAGAACTACATAGATGGAGATGTACAGATGTATCATATATATGAGCGTGTTTATGTGTGTTTGTGCATACCCACATGCATGCACTCATGCACACACAGATGCACTCATGTAAACACACACACACACACACAAACAAACACACATATACTTGCAAACTGCAAGCTTTTACATGAGTATACACACACATTTTGCACACACACATACACACACACACACACACACACACACACACACACACACATTCACTAATACATGTACATTTATACATCAACCTTCCCCACATTAACTCAACGCACATGTAGGCTCATAGATGTGTATTCACACACACATACACACATTCACATAATGTAAGCATGCATTGCAATTTTTATTTATTTATTTATTTTTGCTTGTACCATTGGTCACAGCAAAAATGGGTGGGGGAGGGAATGCCTTGTTGGAGTAAAAAAGAAAAAAGAAATTCAAATTTCACAAGGGAATATTTTGTTTGAATAGAGAAGATTACACTCAGATTTGCCATGCTCTTGGTATGATGTTCTCTGACATGAAGTTCTACGCATGTGTACAGAAGGTCCAATCTGCTACTTTGAGTTTGTGATGAATCCCACCTCATTCGGGCAGTCAGTGGAGAACATCTTCTACGTCTCCTTTCTAGCAAGGGTAGGTGGTGATTATGTTTCCCTTCCTCCATTACTTAGACTTGATGTTACATTGACAGCATTTTATTTTACAAGGGTAAGTGGTGGTTATTTTCTGTTCTTCTATAACACAGGCTTGATGGTGAGTTGACAGCACTTTTATTTTGCAAGGGTAGGTGATGGTTATGTTTTCTCTCTTCTATTACGTAGGCTTGATGATACATTGACAGCATTTTATTTTGCAGGGAAGGTGGCAGTTATGTTTTCTCTCTTCTGTTACACAGGCTTGACAATACATTGACAGCATTTTATTTTGCAAGGGTAGGTAGTGGTTATCTTTCCCTTCTTCAATAACACGGGCTTGATCATGATGATACATTGACAACATTATATTTTACAAGGGTAGGTGGTGGTTATCTTTCCCTTCCTCCATTACGCAGGCTTGATCATGATGATACATTGACAGCATTATATTTTGCAAGGTTAGGTGGTGGTTTTATTCACTTCTTCAATAACACAGGCTTGATCATGATGATACATTGACAGCATTATATTTTGCAAGGTTAGGTGGTGGTTTTATTCCCTTCTTCAATAACACAGGTTTGATCATGATGATACATTGACAGCATTATATTTTGCAAGGTTAGGTGGTGGTTATGTTTTCTTTCTTCAATAACACAGGCTTGACGGTCAGTTGACTTTATATTTTTGCAAGGGTACCTGGTGGTTAACTACTGTAAAGATTTTTGTTACACTTTTTATTCAGATGGAAAAAAACAACCATTGTCAGTTTTAAATCATTGAATGATACTATTAATTTGATCGATTAGTATCCATGAATATAATGATATGCAAATGCAGTTAAGATATTTCTAACATTTCAGAAATATGTTAAAAATACATTAGTTCAACATCACTTTCCTTTTTTTTTTTTTTTTTTTAGTTGGTTTCTTAAAAAGGAGCTGTCCTTGTGGATGCCAGGGGTTCATTTTTAGTTAGCATTCGCCACCTGGAAATTTTGTGCTGGAAATTTACTTATTTCTACCACTTTTTTTCTTTCTGACTTTGCCCTTTTTTCCTGTTGTCTCTTCCTTTCATATTTCCTTCCTTGCTGGTCCATTCACCAATATTTTTTCTCTAAAAAGTCTCAAAAATATTGTTTTGTCTTTTGCAAGACTATTCTTACAATATTGTATTCCTTTTTGCACTGAGAATGCTTGAGTTGTCTGTTGGTTGTTTTTTTTTAATGAATTTGTTGGTTTGTTATTTAAAAGTTTTGGTAATATATAGTATTGTGTTTGTATTCAGGTTACTCCTTTTAATTATCTGGTGAAAAATTAATGGAATATATAATGGTCAGTTTCAGAGGCATGTGTTTTAGATTTATTTACGTAGAATTATGAGTTTCTGTGCATAGGTTTTTTAATTGAAATTTTAAGGTTCTACAGAATTGTTATTGACAACAATTTGTGCCCTGATAATGCTCTTTATAGTTGGCTGGGTTATAAGCAGCAGTGATGATAATGATAATGCTTTCTATGGATTATTAATGCAGAAGACCAGTGATTTAGATTTTAATGTTTAAAGTGATGTTGCTTATTGTTATCCTGTAGAATATTTTGACTATGCTAATTCTGAACCCTGACCTACATGTCTGTATTTCAGAGTCTAAGTTCCATCCGTTTTTTGTTGAAAGTGATCACACACCGTAGAATTTTACTTGTTGCATGGCAAGATAGTACCCCATTACAGTCTGACCTGGGTAGCAAACCACCTGGGCACTCATTATAGTTTAGCTGGGTTTTTTTTTTCATGTTCAGAAGTATTTAAAAAAAAAAAAAACCCGCTAGTGTTTGTGTGTGCGATAAACAGAAATCCTGTATTTTTGCACAAAGTGATGGTGATGCTGGATATGAAATTACTGATGTTATATTTATAAATCACCAAAGACAAGTGCATCAAACATTAAAAGTAGAAAAAAAAAAAAAGGAATGAGTTATGGGATTGATAATAATGACAGAAATCCCTACACCGAGGATAGCCTATACAGAGTGCATATAAATCATCTTAAGATAGAAAGTTATGTTGTAATGAGTGTGAATGCAGCAGGATTAATGCTGCAGATTTATCAGGGAATGAAAACCAAAGCAGTGGTTTGTGAAATCTGGTATGTTTTCAGGACGGCTATGTTCAGCTGGATTTGGATGAGGATGGGCTGCCAGTTTTGGGTAAGTCCATGCCCTTTTCTCAGTTCGGTCCTGTATCTCAACATATATCAAAGACTGACATAAAAGCTTACAGTTGGTCCAATAGCAGAGTGAGAGCTGTATGGTCAGTACTTTCTCCAGGGCATTGGAAATCCATTTACAGCTTAGTCTTTTGTGAAGGACTATGACTTTCAAACTAGAAGGCAAGATTGCACTGGATCTTAGTGCTGCAGCCTTAAAATTAGTTGGCCTTTGGGGACCATCCAATTACTAACAACCCTAAAGCACTCATGGACAAAAGAGTGGGTATGTCACTTGGGCAAGACATTCTGTTATCATCTGAATTCTAGCCCAGGTATTTGGTACAGCTGTTGCCTCCTCTGCTGTTTTGATAGTCATAGTCGGATGTGACTGTCATATATGCATACACATGCCCTTTCTGTGGTAACACTACAAAAGATTCCTTAGTGTGATGGATTAGAATAATGATTTGGAACCCCTTTGATTTAGAATAAATGAGGTTGCCCTTGTTCTTTTTTGCATCTTTTTCACATTGGTTGATTTTAGATAAATTTTATTGATGTCACATACATTATACATCCTGTCTTTATCTCAACCTGATGATGCTGATTGAACATCTAGACATTCAGTACATGAAAACGCATTCTCTTTAAAATGAATGGAAAATAGAAAGTGAAAGCATGCAAAATGTTCAGAATGCACATTTTGCCTCTTTCCTCCACATATGTTGTGCAGTAAGCAAGGCACATGATGAAATGACTGCAGTTAGACTTGCTGGTTTATAAAATGTTTATGTAGCTCCAGTGTATCTAAAATTTTAAGCATCCTTAGTATTCTCAGGTTGTTGTTACTGTGTTTTTTGGGTTTTTTTCGGGAGGAATGGGATGCTTTAGAAAACAGGGTGTGGGCTGAATATAGACA
Source organism: Babylonia areolata (assembly GCF_041734735.1). Lineage (NCBI taxonomy): Eukaryota > Metazoa > Mollusca > Gastropoda > Neogastropoda > Buccinidae > Babylonia > Babylonia areolata. The sequence goes on from NC_134894.1 coordinate 31,393,686, forward strand.
CATTAGAGAAGGGAGTAGGTTGCCTGCTTGTATATACACATGAATGATAATATATACATGTATTCATATTCATATATGAGTATTCATTTGATTGATGTTAGTGGCATGCACCTCGGCGTGCATGAGGTGTGCGTGTGTGTGTGTGTAACAGAGAGAGACACTGACAGATGTGTGATAAAGTTAACTGTGTGGTTTCCCCCCATGTTTCGGGCAGAGCCTTTGGAAGGCAGCATGGAGGACAAGAAGTCGGAGGGCAAGGCACGACAGCAGATTGTGATCTCCATCACACCTGCTGAATGGAAGGTAATTTCAGCCTGCAAAACACACACACACCACACAGAGACACAGAAACAGACACAGACACACACACACACACACACACACACACACCGCACAGAGACACAGAAACAGACACAGACATACACACACACACACACACACACACCACAATACAAGACAACACACACACATCTCCACCAACTACAGGAGTAACAAAACCGCATAACAAAAACAAAAGAGAATTGACTTTTTTTTTTTTTTTTTTCTTTTTCTGATTTATTATGTGCATGTTATATCCTAGATGGCATCTACATTTCTGATGATAGTTTCAGTAGATCAAACATACTTACTTTAACTCCTTGAGTGCACTCTTGACATACAGAGTACATTGTTAACACTAAGTCTCTATGCTTCATTGACGTCTGATGTGTGTCCAACTATGGTGTTCGTTCTGTTTTGCACAGCATAGCAGAAAAGTCGTCTGCTAAGAGGGAACTTATAGAAGAAGTAACTCCCTTTATATTTAGACATTAGATGGTGGTGAATTCTGTGTGGTTGTGTGACAGTGAGTGAAAGAGGGAGGTGCAATGTGACCTGTTGCCTCAGTACCTCTGTTTGTGTGTGTGTGTGTGTGCAATGAACAAATTGATGGGAGTATGTTGCAATAAAAAAAAAAGTGTGTGTTTGAGTGTGTGTATACGTGTCTTTCGTGTTTTAGTTGTATGGTGTTTATATTACTCTTTTTGTCACAACAGATTTCTCTGTGTGGAATTAAGGCTGCTCTCCCCAGGGAGAGCGCGTCGCTTCAGTGACAGCACGACCCATTTTTTGTATTTTTTTTCTGCCTGCAATTTTATTTGTTTTCGTGTCAATTTTTATTTCAGCTGAATTTGGTTGTAAGGATAAAACAGGGTGATAACACACCTTTTGTATGGTTATTTTGAATAGATTGTGAGATATCACTGAACAAACATTACAAGAGTGAATTTGTCAGCTATGAAATGGTTAATAAAGAAGCAAAGAGTGTAGCCTATTCCACTTCAAGCGTTTTTCTAATGACCAGATATGTTATTTTTGTAATTTTGTGTAAAATGTGTTATGATTGCCTTATGTTCCACGAAGCAAAATATGAATGTGCGTCTTGCTGTCACTGTCGGCTTGTCTGAAGTGAACAGACCTGAAACAGCCATCACTGTCAGCAAACAGCCTTACTTCAGCAGTATGTAGCATGAAGTAATGTAATGTTTTAAGGGCTGGGAAGGGCTGTGCAGTCACTGTTCTGGTGTCCCGTGTCACTGCGCAGTCACTGTTCTGGTGTCCTGTGTCACTGTGCAGTCACTGTTCTGGTGTCCTGTGTCACTGTGCAGTCACTGTTCTGGTGTCCTGTGTCACTGCGCAGTCACTGTTCTGGTGTCCTGTGTCACTGCGCAGTCACTATTCTGGTGTTCTCTGGTGTCCTGTGTCACTGTGCAGTCACTGTTCTGGTGTCCTGTGTCACTGCGCAGTCACTGTTCTGGTGTCCTGTGTCACTGCACAGTCATTATTCTGGTGTTCTCTGGTGTCCTGTGTCACTGTGCAGTCACTGTTCTGGTGTTCTCTGGTGTCCTGTGTCACTGTGCAGTCACTGTTCTGGTGTTCTCTGGTGTCCTGTGTCACTGTGCAGTCACTATTCTGGTGTTCTCTGGTGTCCTGTGTCACTGTGCAATCACTGTCCTGGTGTCCTGTGTCACTGTGCAGTCACTGTTCTGGTGTCCCGTGTCACTGTACAGTCACTATTCTGGTGTTCTCTGGTGTCCTGTGTCACTGTGCAGTCACTGTTCTGGTGTCCTGTGTCACTGTGCAGTCACTGTTCTGGTGTCCTGTGTCACTGTGCAGTCACTGTTCTGGTGTCCTGTGTCACTGTGCAGTCACTATTCTGGTGTTCTCTGGTGTCCTGTGTCACTGCACAGTCACTATTCTGGTGTTCTCTGGTGTCCTGTGTCACTGCACAGTCACTATTCTGGTGTTCTCTGGTGTCCTGTGTCACTGTGCAGTCACTATTCTGGTGTTCTCTGGTGTCCTGTGTCACTGTGCAGTCACTGTTCTGGTGTCCTGTGTCACTGCGCAGTCACTATTCTGGTGTTCTCTGGTGTCCTGTGTCACTGCGCAGTCACTGTTCTGGTGTCCTGTGTCACTGTGCAGTCACTAATCTGATGTTGTCTGGCGTCCTGTGTCACTGTGCAATCACTGTCCTGGTGTCCTGTGTCATTGTGCAGTCACTAATCTGGTGTTCTCTGGTGTCCTGTGTCACTGTGCAATCACTGTCCTGGTGTCCTGTGTCACTGTGCAGTCACTAATCTGGTGTTGTCTGGCGTCCTGTGTCACTGTGCAGTCACTGTTCTGGTGTCCTGTGTCATTGTGCAATCACTGTTCTGGTGTCCTGTGTCACTGCGCAGTCACTGTCCTGGTGTCCTGTGTCACTGCACAGTCACTAATCTGGTGTTCTCTGGCATCCTGTGTCACTGTGCACTGTTCTGGTGTCTTGTGTCACTGTGCTGTCACTGTTCTAGTGTCTTGTGTCACTGTGCTGTCACTGTTCTGGTGTCCTGTGTCACTGTGCAATCACTGTCCTGGTGTCCTGTGTCACCGTGCTGTCACTGCTCTGGTGTCCTGTGTCACTGTGCTGTCACAGTTCCGGTGTCCCATGTCGCTGTTCAGGTGTCCTGTCACTGTGCAGTCACTGTTCTGGTGTCCTGTGTCACTGTGCAGTCACTGTTCTGGTGTCCTGTGTCACTGTGCACTGTCCTGGTGTCCTGTGTCACTGTGCAATCACTGTCCTGTGTCACTGTGCAGTCACTGTTCTGGTGTCCCGTTGTGTGTCACTGTGTAGTCACTGTTCTGGTGTCCTGTGTCACTGTGCAGTCACTGTTCTGGTATCCTGTGTCACTGTGCAATCACTGTCCTGGTGTCCTGTGTCACTGTGCAGTCACTGTTCTGGTGTCCTGTGTCACTGTGCAGTCACTGTTCTGGTGTCCTGTGTCACTGTTCTAGTGTCTTATGTCACTGGGCAGTTACTGTTCTGGTGTCCTGTGTCAGTGTGCAGTCACTGTTCTGGTGTCCTGTGTCACTGTTCTAGTGTCTTATGTCACTGGGCAGTTACTGTTCTGGTGTCCTGTGTCACTGTGCAGTCACTGTTCTGGTGTTTCTGTGTCACTGTGCAGTCACTGTTCTGGTGTCCTGTGTCACTGTGCAATCACTGTCCTGGTGTCCTGTGTCACTGTGCAGTCACTGTTCTGGTGTCCTGTGTCACTGTGCAGTCACTGTCCTGGTGTCCTGTGTCACTGTGCTGTCACTGTTCTGGTGTCCTGTGTCACTGTGCAATCACTGTCCTGGTGTCCTGTGTCACTGTGCAGTCACTGTTCTGGTGTCCTGTGTCACTGTTCTAGTGTCTTATGTCACTGGGCAGTTACTGTTCTGGTGTCCTGTGTCACTGTGCTGTCACTGCTCTGGTGTCCTGTGTCACTGTGCTGTCACTGTTCTGGTGTCCTGTGTCACTGTGCTGTCACTGCTCTGGTGTCCTGTGTCACTGTGCTGTCACTGCTCTGGTGTCCTGTGTCACTGTGCTGTCACTGTTCTAGTGTCCTGTGTCGCTGTGCAGTCACTGTACTGGTGTCCTGTGTCACTGTGCAATCACTGTTCTGGTGTCTCGTGTCACTGTTCTGGTGTCCTGTGTTGCTGTGCAGTCAGTGTTCTGTGTCACTGTGCAGTCACTGTTCTGGTGTCCTGTGTCACTGCGCAGTCACTGTTCTGGTGTCCTGTGTCACTGTTCTTGTGTCCTATGTCACTGGGCAGTTACTGTTCTGGTTCTGTGTCACTGTTCTTGTGTCCTGTGTCACTGGGCAGTCACTGTTCTGGTGTCCTGTGTCACTGCGCAGTCACTGTTCTGGTGTCCTGTGTCACTGTTCTTGTGTCCTATGTCACTGGGCAGTTACTGTTCTGGTTCTGTGTCACTGTTCTTGTGTCCTGTGTCACTGGGCAGTTACTGTTCTGGTGTCCTGTGTCACTGTGCAGTCACTGTTCTGGTGTCCTGTGTCACTGTGCAGTCACTGTTCTGGTGTCCTATGTTTCTGTGCTGTCACTGTTCTGGTGTCCTGTGTTGCTGTGCAGTCACTGTTCTGGTGTCCTGTGTCAGTGTGCAGTCACTGTACTGGTGTCCTGTGTCACTGTGCAATCACTGTTCTGGTGTCCTGTGTTGCTGTGCAGTCACTGTTCTGGTGTCCTGTGTCAGTGTGCAGTCACTGTACTGGTGTCCTGTGTCACTGTGCAATCACTGTTCTGGTGTCCTGTGTTGCTGTGCAGTCACTGTTCTGGTGTCCTATGTCACTGTGCTGTCACTGTTCTGGTGTCCTGTGTCAGTGTGCAGTCACTGTTCTGGTGTCCTGTGTCACTGTGCTGTCATTGTTCTGGTGTCCTGTGTCACTGTGCTGTCACTGTTCTGGTGTCCTGTGTCATTGTGCTGTCACTGTTCTGGTGTCCTGTGTCACTGTGCTGTCACTGTCCTAGTGTCCTGTGTCATTGTGCAGTCGTTCTTCTGGTGTCCTATGTCTCCAGGAAATAGTCCAGACGTTCAAGATCACCGAGCCCCTGATCAAGAGCAGAGTTTCCAGAACCAAGAGCCTGGAAAATGGAGCTGGGCCTTCCACTGGATGATATGATTGGATGGATGGGTTAGGGGGGTGAGGGGAGTGGGGTGTGGGGGGGCTGCGGGGGCAGAGAGGCCAGGGGTTGGGGAAGGAGATGAGATAGAGGGGAGGAGGGGAGGATGAAAAAAAAGGAGAAAGAGGGAGGGAGAGAGAGAGAGAGAGAGATTGTGAATGAATGTTAGAGAGAGAGAGTGCTGAAGAAATTTTTTCAAAAGTGGTCCATGAAGTGATAAAGTCATTGGTGTAAATGTTTTTGTTTGTTTTTTTCATTTGATGGTGCAATTTGAATTTTATCTGATATTCAGCTGCCTGGCATTTCTGGAGAATTACAGGTATGCTGATGTCTGAGTCAGTGAAAGAGTACAAGTGAGTGTGTGTGTGCGTATGTGTGTGTGTGTTTGAGAGAGAGTGAATTAATGAGTGCAAGCACATCATATAACATTCACACCAAAAACTGAGCAGTGTGCGTCACTGTTGTATTTGAGTTTTAAAGATGTGGAAAAATGTATGCATTTTTTGGGCTTCATTTTTGCCCCAGTATGTATCTGTATGAATCTGAGTATGGACATTATTGAGGCAGCAGTGCGGCTTGAGAGAGCAGCTGATACCTGATGTTAGAACATGTAGAGATATAACACATTGAAACATTTACTTCAACTGAGACCACAGTGGAAATGAGGCTGCATACTAACATGTAATTCATATCACAGTGGTAGAGTTTTTAGTTTTTAACCACACCAAGTTTGTAGGAATGCAGATCAAGAAGACAGAATACAGGAACAGGAGGGGGTGTAGGGGGGAGAGGGGGGGGATAAGTAATGTGTGTGTGAGTGCCAGTTTGTGAAAATTGTTGCAATGATGGTAATTTGTGTTGAACAACATAATTAGCTTGACTGAAAGAGAAACTTGAAGGAGCAATCATATTCAGTTCGTAGCTATATGAATAAGATCATAGCTGCAATAATGAATTAGCATGGACATTTTTATTTTATTTTATTTTTGTTTTGTTTTTACAGAAAGAAAGAAACAGTTTTAGAGTGTTTGTTTTCTGAATGTTCAAACCATGACAGATTGTTTTTCTGCATGGATTGATTGTAACTGTTCGGAGGAAGGTGGCAGAATGGTTGATTAGCCAATGCAGTGTCCATGAAGTTCTGGGTTTGAATCCTGGTCTCACCATTGCTCCCAGGTTTGACTGGAAAATCAGACTAGTCGTTTGGATATGGTATACCAAAGTCCCATTTGCAGCACGCACTTGGTGCACTGAAAAAGAACCCATGGCAACATAAATGTTGTCCTCTGGCAAATTCCATGGAAGAATTCCACTCTGATAGGTACACAGAACATCTGTAGATATATATACATATGAATGCACTCAAGGTCTGACTTGTACGTTGGGTTATGCTGCTGGTCAGGCATCTGCCTAGTATATGTGGTGCAGTGTATATAGAATAGGTTTACATTGTAGTTTGAGATGAAAACAGTTACTCTACAACATTGTCACTTGTCTCTATTTTGTTGCTCATGATCATTGCTTTACTTTTTTTGTTGCAACAGATTTCTCTGTGTAAAATTCAGGCTGCTGTGCCTGAGGGGAACGCACTGCCACAGGGTTTTGCCACCCCTGTTTTTTCTGTCTGCAAGTGTGTTTTGCTGTCAAAATAAATGTTCATTCATGATTTGATTTGATTTATTTATTTATTTTATTTTATTTTTTGCTGTCCTGTCATCTGCACTGTTTCAATGGCATTACTCCCATGCTGCTTATTCCGAGCCCCTGTTACATGGCCACATCCAGGTTTGTCTTGCAGTCCCGGCATTGATGCCAAGTTTCCTGGAAGCCACACACCAGAGGAGACTTTGCATTGCCGCTGAGTTAATTTGGTGGTGCTGAGTAGTGCCTGTTTTGATTTAACTTACGTAGGACACCACCTACTAAGCCCCCTACTGTCAACAGTTATGGTTTATTCGTGGAGCTAGGTTGAGTGAGTGCCGCCCCCCCCCCCCCCGCCCCCCCAGAGTGGAGACCGCCACCAAGTTCCTCCAAACTGAGGTCACCATGAGAGCAGGGCATGAAAGCCACATCATTTGAGACGTTTTTACTTTGATGCTGAAGGAGGACTATGATGATGATGGCAATGCTGGTGTGAAAGTTCATTTACTTTTGGGACTACATGACAAGGCTGTACTCTAAGCTACCTGTCATAATGATTTCCTGGTGCTAACCAGGCCCCAGAGATACAGCCACTTGCAGTGTTGGTCAGGAATAAAGAGCAGTACACCCAAAGACGCAAAAACGATACGTAAAGTAGATGATACTTGAATGTGTGGTCGCTGTCTTCCAATTTAAGCCAATAGCACACTCAACTGTTGGTAGTCTAGAGCTGACTGTGAGCCAAAAATCCACCTCAGCTGGGAATCGAACCTGTGTCCACTCAGCTGTTAGTCTGCAACGCTAACCCCTTCGCCATGGCGGCGAGTCTTTCATACAGAATTTAGCCAGGGACAATGCTTTTCTTGCCTTGGATTCTTACATGCGCAAAGTCCATGCTGCACACTGGACCTCGGTTTATCATCTCATTCGAAAGACTAACTTTCAAAAAAAGAAGTGCAGGGTCTCCTTTTATGGGTGGCATGTAGAATTGCTGTTTTTCTTCCTTGTGTATTTTTAGGACTGTGATGGGATGAAACTGCTTTTTGTGTTGTCATTGTTCATTTGTTGACAGAAGTAAAGAATGACAAGCACTTACTGCTGGCAAGTCCAGGCAGACCCTGAGGGTGAAGATTTTCTGTGGTCTTGTTCAGTCTGTCAGTGTTTGTTGTGATGATGAGAAAAAGAAGGAATGCTCCTGGTGTATGTTATTGGCATTGTTCTTCTTGCATAACTGTGTTTTTCATACAATAAAAAAAACAACAAAAAACTTTCTGCTGCTGTGATTGTCTGCCGGGTGTAATTGTTTAGGTGTGGTGAGAGGGGGAGGGGGGGGGGGGAGTGTGTATTGGTATTCTTCACTCACCTGTGTAAACAAAATGAGTATGTTATAATCTGGTGTTCAGTTTTCTCTGTGTGTGTGTGTATTTCTATGTCTCCATGGTAAACTTTAACATTGCCATATTCTCTACACATACTGTGTATGCCAATACCAAATTTGGATTAAACATAGTACAAAAAAAACCCATCACAGTCATATCAATAATAGGTTGTAAGTCTTCCACGATTAAGCCGTTTTTCCATATCATTGACGGTTTATTTCGTTGAGGCATGATCCAATTAAAAAAAAAACCACCTTAAAACCGCTCGCCTTTTTCCGGAACACAGTATGTTTGCTAAGATGACAGCATGACATCGTTTTTCTTGTTGACACTTAAAAGAAAAATCCAAATTCTGGACAGAACACATACATTGACACTAACTACATCATCGACGGGTTTACAGCATATGATTATTCTAAAGTGGACACTGAATTAACTAGAATGAACATATAAAACAATTTTAATTGACCATTTCACTGAATTTCAGTCGGCCTTGGTCTCTGCAAATCTTGATAACACAGCCTCATGCTGTGGTGTGCCTCAGACGATTGCAATATCTCCTTTACTGCCGAATGAAAAGATTTTCTTAAATAATCAAGATAAAAAGTATTTAAAGAAAAGAAAAGAAAAGAAAAACATGATTAAACTGAATGGACCCTGTTGTTTGACAAGTTTCTGCTGTCTGAGCTTGTCGAACACGATCTCGGCAGATGTGAAGAAAGCAGATAAATTGCGGCGTGCTTGAGATTATGGCAACGTCTCCTTTACCGCGGACTTTAAAGAATTTCATAAATGCCCGAAATATACTAAAATAACATGATTTAAAAGGCATCATCACCTCGAATACCGCAAGCGAATTATCACGTTTGTCACGCTTTTGAACGTCATTTGTTAGATTAAGATTGGCGGTGTGAGTAAAACTGTTCGCTATCGCCCGAGCATGCAAGGTTCGAATCTGCTTTCATACCATTTTTTTTCTTTCTTTCTTTAAAAAAAAAAAAAAAAAAAAATCCCGAAGCTTTATGATATCGAATACAGAACACATTTTAACGATTTCATTTTTTCAAAATTTTATTTTATTTGTATTTGTATTTATCTTTTTAAGTGTGTATCACAAGTGAGTCTTGAAGGCCTTGACTCTTTTATTATTATTTTTTTTTTTTTATTGTGAGGGTGCTTTTTCTTCCAACACGTTTTCAGTCCTGTTGTAGTCATCACATTTGTTTTAGTTCCAAGTAAGAGAAATAGAAATGAAAGGAAGTATCAAGCTGCACTGACAGAAAATCTCCCAGGCCACCAGATGGGTAGACCTCCGAATATGTCAATGCCCGACATGTATATTTATTTATGCTTGTAGAAGATGCAATGCGCACTTTAAAGATCCTTTAATCAGGGTTTCGTTTCGGTCATCGGTCATTGACGCATGCAATTCTGAATTGTCCATTCGATACGGCAGCAGCATAATCCAACGCTTTAGTCAGGCCTTGAATGCATACATTTTGTGTACCTATCAGAGTGGATTTCTTCTTCATGACTTTGCCAGAGGACAACACTTTTGTTGCCATGGGTTCTTTTCAGTGTACCGAGTGCGCGCTGCTCGGTTTATCGTCACATCCGAATAATTAGACGCTCAGTTCGATTTTCCAGTCAGAGAAAGCGCGAGATCGGGAATCGAACCCATAACCACACGGACACTGTATTTACAGATAAATGTAGCAATTCTGCACCTTGTGTGTGTGTGTGTGTACTCTAGAGTGTGATGATTTGTATGCTCTCTTACGTGAACATAGGCTTATAACGACACCCTGGAGAGGGGGCGGTACTAAGGTGCTGGTGCTGTTGCTCCCATGACGGTATCCAGTGGTTATTTAGGAAAGTGAAGGGTTGTAGGGGTTGAGGTGGGGATGGGTTGTGGGGGGTGGGTGGTATGGGGGCGGAATGGGTGAAGGGAGGAGGGTGGCCAGTGGTTGTGTGTGTGTGTGTGTGTGTGATCGAGGATACAGGCGTGGGTGTAAAACAGGGGAAATATGTAAACATTCCCTCAATTATTTGGTGGATTATCTCCCTTCAATTGGCGTGTTCTTTGAACTGGTACTTTGACTTTGTTATAAAAAAAACAAAACAATAAAAAACAAAAACAAGCAACTGATCCATTCTGTGGAGCATTCCACATGTAAAGCAGCGGATAGCTGCTTATATATATTTTGTATTATTAATTTTTCTCTCCACCATAATAGCCACAAGTGAAAACACTAAAGGGGACAGGGTGTAGTGGGAGAGGGTGAGTTTCTGTGAATTCCAGTGGAATATCACAGACACACAGACGACCAGTTTCACAGAGACACAGACACATACCGACATACAGACTTAGACGGACAGGCAGAAAGACAGACACAGACACAAACACACTCACACACACACACTGGCACTGACGTACGAACACAGTACAAACACAAAGTATCCAATATCGAAAGTAATGACACAAAGAGGATCTTCATCTGATGTGTTGGAAGTGCAGAGATAATGGTGGTGTGTGTGATCGAGTATGCTCCAGTGGATGTAAAACAGGGGGAATAACTGAAAATCTCACGTGCACACACACACAGAGAATCCAAACCAGTGAAAAGAAACAGCAACATAGTAGTATCCGCCGGCCAGACACATGAAGACCCACTGGTTGTTAAAAAAAAAAAAAAAAAAAAAAAATTATGCGCTTGCGATCAACTAAAAACCTACTTCAACAACAACAAATCAATTTCAGTTTCACGGAGAGGTGTTCGAGAGTGCGGACTAATCCATGTATATATGATATACAAAATCTGCTGTTACAAGATATGATAATAATATAAAATATATCATAATACAAAATAAAATATAAAACTGAGAAAAGAGCATCGATTCCACGCCTTTCGCACAAACCCAACGCGCTGACAAGGCCTTGAGACAACAACCAATAAATATCTCCACAAGAAAAAGAAACGAAAAAAAAGGAAAAAGAGGTGGTGTAAGAGTTTGAAGGAAGAAAGCCATTGATGGTGATTACAATGAAATGAAATGCAAAGGAAATGAGATATATGAAAATGAAATTATATATATATATATATATATATATATATATATATATATATATATATATATATATGTGTGTGTGTGTGTGTGTGTGTGTGTGTGTTTCTGCTTTGTGTTTGTCTGTGTGTTTCTACATTGCGCGCGTGAATGTGTGTCAGTGTGTGTGTGTGTGTGTGTGTGTGTGTGTGTATGGTGACGCTGATAATAGCTAGCAGTGAACTGAGGAATATACATGCGCTGACAATGTTGTCATCATGATATTATTTTGCAGATGTATTTCTGTCACAACATGCACTGAATTCAGGTTGGTGTCATCATCACAGACAGTCTATTTGTGGTGGAATGCTACATGTCAATATAATACATTGGAAAATATATTAAAACGAATTTTTTTTTAAAAAAAGAAAAAAAAAAAGAAGGCATTCACGATCAACCAAAACCCAACTTCAACAACAACAAATCGATTTCAGTTTCAAGGATGTGTTAGAGCGTGCGGACCTGGAGGGCGGGGGAGGGGAGAGGGAAGAGCAAAACACAAAAAGTAGAAAACTACCAAACAAATGCATAACTAACATACAATTACATTTAACAGTAACAATTCAATAATGATAATAATAATCAGAAACCATTAACACAATTCTGAAGTACATGTTTTAAAGGAACGTAGAAATAAGGCTATGAACTAATGCCTTTGAAAGTTCGATTAGAAGAATCTCGTCAGGAATAACTTTCCAAAAATCATCTGTAGAATTGTTATTATCTTTGAAATACTTGGGCAAGAAGGTACGTAACTGCTGACAGTGAAACAAACAATGGTGCAAGCTGAACTGTTTTCCACTGATGCATGTAACATTTTTACTATACTTTGTCCTCAGCGCATCAAGTTTTATACGGAAGAAAGTAGAGGTTATTAATCTTGTATACAAGCTGGTGGATTCGGTAACTTTTCTTTAATAATGTTCTCGGGGAATAATTTCCCTTTATGTTTCAAAAAATGTTCCTTCCATTGGTTATGAAATCGACCCCATACTGATTTTTCTAACAAAGTGTATGCCTCTTTTACGGAAAGACGAATATGTATTTTTGTACATTTTTCTGAATCTTGTGCTCCTCTTTTAGCTGCTTTATCAGCAGTTTCATTGATGCCCACACGAGAAGGCACCCAACAAAAACTGACCTTAATCCCTTTATAATAGATCGAACAATGTACCAAATGATTTGCCTCAGTAACCAAGTCAGGTCTTGTTTCAAGGCTAAATAATTCTAGAGCATAAAGTACTGATTTGGAATCAACAAAGAATGCAATTTTCGAAAAAACAACAACACCAAAACTATTTGATGGCTCACTAAGTAGTTCAGAGCTTGCATAATAGCAATTAGCTGGAAAGATGTTTTCGATTGGGAGAGAAATACTAAATGTGATTAAACGGGGAAACAAAAATAATAAATTTAGTGAAATTTCGTAGCGTTCACGTCCTCAAATGTAAAATGGATCGACACAAATTGACTGGTCGTTCACCAACAGGGATCGGTGATGACAGAGTTCACGTGATCAAACATATTTGACGAACTAAAATACGCAGGATGTCATTTTCATTAGTAATTATGCAATGATTCGTAGCGGTTCCACCAGGGGTTATGATGTTCATTGAAGCGCAGGTGGCTGTGGCGGGAGGGATGCTGGGGTCTCGAGGTCATCACGTTGCTCCTTGGCCTTGCCGGTCGTCGTGGGGGCTCCCAGAAGAAGTCCAGCAGGTGTCTGCCGATGTTACCCGCAAGAACACTGGTTCCTCTCTGGCTGGGGTGGATCCTGTCTTGCATGTAGCTGTAGCTGGTTTTCAAATTTTCAATAGATATGTGTGTGTGTGTGTGATGTGTGCAAGTGTGCGCGTGTGTGTGCGCGCTCGCATGTAAATGTCTGTGTATGTCTGTCTCAGTCCAGTGTTAGTATGCGTGTGTATCTCTGTGAAATTGGTCGTCTGTGTGTTTGCGATATTTCACTGGGAGGCAAGGATACTGCTCCCTCCGCCTACACCCTGTCTCCTTTTGTGTTTTCAGATTTGTTTATTACGGTGGAGAGAAAAATTGTTAAGACAAGATATAGATAAACAGCTAGCAATCCGCTATTTTACATGGAATGCTCGACAAGAATAGACCAGAAAGTGGTAGATTTTGTGTATGCTCCAGCTGTTGCTTTGTTGTTGTTCTTCTTCTCGACAGTTGTCAGTTGAAAGAACACAATAATTTAAGGGAAATAATCCCCCAAATACTTGAGGAATATTTAGTTATTTCCCCTGTTTTACTTCCAAGCGCGAATTCTCTCTCTCTCTCTCTCTCTCTCTCTCTCTCACACACACACTCACGCGCGCACGCACGCGCGCGCGCGCGCACGCACACACACACACACAGAGCGCGCGCTGTGTGATGTGATTTTTTTTTTGTCTCCATTATTGATTAAACGTTTAAAATCATGCAATCATTTAGTGACTAAAATGTTCTTGATTTGAGTGTGTGTGAGAGTGTCTCTGTGTGTGTGTGTGTGTGTGCGTGTGTGTGAGTGCGCGCGCGAGCGCGAGCAAGCGCACAAATATCCATTGACGTTAAAACGCATCAAACCAACACGTTAGGTACACTGTCGGAAATGGAATACTTTATTTATTATTATTATTATTATTGTGTGTGTATGTGTGTGTGTGTGTGTGTGTGTGTGTGTGTGTGTGTGTGTGTGTGTGTGTGCTATTGAATTGAGAAAAAAAATGTTTTGCAAAAGGGTTTCAATAAAAGCTGTTCTGTACAGTTATTCGAATAAACAGATGTTTGTTTTCTTTTTAGAATGCTAAACATGTGTTCAAACAGTGGCCCTGGATATTTGATACTCTTGAAACAAAATAAACAAATATTCATACAATAGAATTTTCTTTTATAGTATTTTATTTTATTTGTTGCACAAGAGAACACACAATATAGAAGTATTTGATTTGACATTGTTGGAAAAACATTACACACACACACACACACATATATATATACACACACATAGATATATACATATAGATATGTGTGTGTGTACATATGTGTGTACGTGCGCGAGAATGCGCGCAAATATCCACTGATATTGAAACACATTAGAAAAATACGTTAGGTATATTGAAATGGAATGATTTAAATATTCTATTTTTTTTTATATTGAATTGAAAAAAAAGAGCAAAATATTGGACAACAATGGATAAACAACTTAAATAGCGTCAGTCAAAGCTGTTCTGTACATTTCTTCGAATAAAGTGATGTTTGTTTTCTTATTAGAATGCAAAATATGTGTTTTGATCACGTGAACATTTGAATACTCTTGAAACAAAACCAAAAAATACTCACATTAGAATTTTTTTTTTGTTTTTTGGTATAGTATTTATTCGTTCTTGCTTAAGAGAACACATAATATACAAAGTATTTGATCTGACATTGTTGAAAAAAGCAAACTATCACATACATGGATATGATATATATACATAAATCTCTCTGATATATATATATCAAAGAGATTTATGTATGTATAGGTAGTGTAAAAACTTAAACATAAATTATATACAGTGAAACTCAATCTTATCAGACAGAAAAATAAAGTCAAGGAAGTGCTTTCGACTCAGCATTACATGCTATTTCAGCAAAACATAAACAGCAGAGACAAAAATACAGTGTCCATGAAACTATCCATCAAAGCAAGTGTAAACATTACTGTGTGTTGAACGAGTGAAAAGGGGTTAAGCACAGAGAAAGGGAGACAGACAGACAAACATAACTAAACGCAGGGATTGAACAACTGGCACCTCAAATTATATCTGAGAAATCAGTTTATTTTATTTTATTTTATTTTATTTTAAACAGGTCTTAGCAAGGGCGTGTGTGTGTGTGTGTGTGTGTGTGTGTGTGTGTGTGTGTGTGTGTGTGTGTGTGTATGCGTGTGTGTGCGTGTGTGTGTGTGATAGATAGACAGCGAGAAACAGTGAACACACCACTGCCACGCCCATGACAGTGACCTGTTCAGTCAGTCCTCATCACCCCACCCACCATCCCTCCATCGACCCCCCCAACACCACCCAACCAAACCCCAACCCTCAGTTCCCATACCCCTTCACTTCCCAAAACAATGGTGTGGCAACCTCCCACACCCTCTCACTTTCAAAACCACCCACCACTGAATACCATCATGGCAGCAGCACAAGTACTGCCACCCTCCTCCCTCCACCCCTTTCCCCTCCCCTCACCAACCACCCTTCCTCACGTTACCCCAACACCCAACCACCTTCCCTCCTGCGGTAGCAGGAGCCTATGGCGTAGTACCCCCCCTCCCTGTCCCCAACCGCACACTCAACCTCCACCCCTTCACTTTCCAAAACTCTTACAACTTGATACTGTCGTGGCAGCGGCACTAGCACTGTCACCCTCCACCCCATCCCCCTGCCCCCACAACCCACCCAGGCTAGCAACACCCCCACACCCAACCCTCATCCCCAACCCTCAACCCCAACACCCTTCACTTTCCAAACCTGCCACCACTGGATACCGTCATGGCATGAGCACTCACGCTACCACCCTCCTTTCTCGCCTTCCCCTTCCCCCTCCCCCAACACCCACCCACCCTCGCAACACTCCCACACCCAACCCCAACCCCTCAACCTCTCAGTCTTTCACGTCCCAAAACTGCTACCACTGGATACGGTCACGGCAACAGCACCAGCACCGCCACCCTCCTCCCTTCACCACTTCCGCCCACCACCTTCCACCACCCACCCACCCCTCACAACACTTCCCACACCTTGTCCCCACCTCAACCCCTACACACCTTTCACTTTCCTAAATTACCACTGGATACCGTCATGGCAACAACAGCACCAGCGCTGCCACCCTCCTTCTTCCCCTTCCCCCTACCCCTCTTCTCACCCCTCTTCACCCCCACCATCCCCCTCAAGGTGTGGCGGTAGCGGGAGCCCATGACGTAGTAGACGAGGACGTTGAGGGAGGAGTTGATGTAGGACAGGACCTCCAAGAGCCAGAGGAACACGAAGAACACGTTGTGGTAACGACGTCCCGAGTTCAGCTCGGGCACGAAGATCAGCACCACGCGGAAGAGCAAGATGGGCGTGACGCACGCGATGAACAGCATGGACGCTCCCACCAGCATCCGGGTCACCCCGACCTCGCGCCCCGCGGCCCCACCAGAACACGACGACGAGTTGTCGCTGCGCCACGTCGCTCTCCTGTGCAGCTGAAAGGTGGTGATGGTGGTGGTGGTGATGACGATGACGATGACAACACCCGGGATACCCAGGCCGTAGATGAAGTAGTCCAGATAGTGCACCAGCTCCTGTACAGACAGCGTGGTAATAATGATAATAACAATAACAATGAAAATAATGATAATGATGATGGTGATGATGATACTACAGCTGCAACTACTATGACAATGACAATGATAAAAATAATGATGATGATGACGATGACGATAATGACAATGATAATGATAATAAATTTTAATAAACTGATTTTGATAGATTTTATTCACATTGTGCTTCTCCTAACAACCGGAAGGCTCAAAGCGCATTACAATAAGACACATTTAAATGAGCACATTACAGTCAGACGTGTTAAATTATCTCTTTGTTGAAAATATGCCCAGTTAACAAAGTCATGGAAGAAAATCGCACATACACATTTACGAATAACACATGCACAAATTCAGTCTCAGGGACTCGTCAAAGCGTGTCCATATACGTTACACCACCTTTGCTAAATAAATAAATGAATAAATCAATAAATACGTAAATCAACCAATAGATAAATAAATCAATGAATTAATAAATCAATGAATTAATAAACTAATTAGAAAAACTGATACTACACGATAGAGAAAGGATGGGTGGGGAACCATTTCTACATAGAAATATTAATGAATTCATTAATTAATTACAAAAAAAGAAGAGGAGAAAGAGGAAGAAAAATGAGGAGGAAGGAAGAAAAAGAGAGATGATAATGATGACGACGAAGACGACGACAACAACAACAACAACAACAACGATGAATGAGATGGAAGAAGAGAAAAAGGAGAAAAAATATGAAGTGGAAAAAAAGAAAAAAAGAGAAAAAGAAATGTATACCGCACTTTGTTCTGATGATAGAACTCTCCCCCAGTCACAGCATTGAAGGACAGCCCGGACACAGGGTCCAGCACACAGGACAGGTGATACCGGCTGGCCACCAAGAAATACAGCCCCAGCACCACGGCATAGACGACAGCGATGATGATAGCCATGGTCCGAGTGGTCAAGATGAGCTGGGAGCGGAAGGGACTGACCACACAGAAACACCGCTCGCTGGCGATGATGGCGGACATGATTTGGGACACCCAGCACAGGCCGAAGAAGCCCGTGAAGTTGCGGTTGGCCATCCACTTCGTCACAGGGCCGTACCTGGGAAAATGGAACATAACATTTCGTTTTGACACCCCTTCCCCTTACACACACACACACACACACATATATATATATATATATATATATATATATATATATATATATATGTGAGTGTGTGTGAGTGGAGAGATAGATAGATATATAGATATATTAGTGCTGTTTCTCCTGTGCGTTTCCCTGTTGCTCTGTGTTTTTCTCCTTTTGTATTTGTGTTTTGTATTGTATTTCTCTTTTTTATCACAACAGATTTTTCTGTGTGAAATTCGGGCTGCTCTTCCCAGGGAAAGCGCGTGGCTACACTGAGTGCCATCCATTATTTAGTATTTCTTCTTTGTGTGCAGTTTTATTTCTTTTTCCTATCGAAGCGGATTTTTCCACTGAATTTTGCCAGGAACAACCGTTTTGTTGCCGTGGGTTCTTTAACGTGCGCTAAGTGCATGCTGCACACGGGACCTCAGTTTATCGTCTCATCCGAATGACTAGCGTCCAGGCTACCACTCAAGGTCTAGTGGAGGGGGAGATTCGAATCAGCGCGCTCAGATTCTCTCATCTTCCTAGGCGGACGCGTTACCTCTAGGCCATCACCCCACTTCACTTCCTTCATTCTTTCTTTCTTTCACGTCCATTGTTTCTGTGTTGGACTGCCTGTCTCTTTCTTTGTCATCTGTTTCATGAAAACTTGACTGTACCGTTCCGTGTTGACAACCCAGGGTTGTTTTTTTTGTTTTTTTGTTTTTTTTGTTGTTGTTGTTGTTTTGTTTTGTTTTTTTGTTTCCTGTGCGTCTCCATGTCGCTCTGTCTTTTCTTCTTTCTTTCTCTTTGGTGGAGTGGGAGTTGGGGAGGGTTGGGGAAGGTGGGAACATTGTTTCTGTGTGGTCCTGCCTTTCTTTTTCTTTCTTTATATCCTCCATATTTTCGGCTTCCATGTTTCGTGCTCCGTTTGTGTCTGTGAAATTGTTTCTGAGTTTGTCTCCCTGTCGCTCTGTCTTCTTTATCGTTGTTTTCGATGTATATGTCTGTCTAAATTGCTTTCATGACATTTCTGTAATGTGTGTGTGTGTGTGTGTGTGTGTGTGTGTGTGTGTGTGTGTGTATGTGCGTGTGTGTGTGTGTGTGTGTGTGTGCGTGCGTGAGTGTGTGTGTGTGTGCGTGTGTGTGTGTGTGTGTGCGTGTGTGTGTGTGTGTGTGTGTGTGTGTGTGTGTGTGTGTGTGTGTGCGTGTGTGTGTGTGTGTGTGCGTGCGTGAGTGTGTGTGTGTGTGTGTGTGTGTGTGTGTGTGTGTGTGTGCGTGCGTGTGTGTGTGTGTGTGTGTGTGTGTGTCTGTGTGTGTGTGTGTGTGTGTGTGCGTGTGTGTGTGTGTGTGTGCGTGTGTGTGTATGCGTGCGTGTGTGTGTGTGTGTGTGTGTGTGCGTGTGTGTGTGTGCTCGCTCGCGCGCGCGCGCGCACCTCTCATTGGTGGTGAACAAGGTGTACAGCCTCTCCCCGTTGATGGAAAGGCACTGCAGGAGGTATAACTCGTCTGCCAGGGACAGGGCGAAGAGACACAGGTTGATCCTCTCCCTCAGACCCTGCCTCCAAAACACCGCCATGTTCATGACGTTGCCCGGCCCACCAATCAACAAGAGCAGCAGAAAGAGCGAGCATTTCATCTTGTCCACTAGAAGCTCTGTCTCAGCGGAGACCAGGTTGTCCGGGTTGTCCCAAGGAATGTAGTCTTCGTATTGCAGTTTCTGACACTGTGCCTGAATTAGATTATATATATATATATATATGTATATATATATATATATATATATATATATATATATATATATATATATATACATATATATATATATATATATGCGTGTGTGTGTGTGTGTGTGTGTGTGTGTGTGTGTGTGTGTGTGTGTATAAAAGGTGCGTATATGCTTTCCATACAACTTTTCTTTATATATATATATATATATATATATATATATATATATATATATATATAATCCCATACAAGTTTTTATGCTATAAACCTACACATTTCATACAACCTTTTAGAAAATACAATCCCATATGTTTCATGTAATACTAAAAAGAACCCCAAAAAAACAACTATTACCCTACAAGTTTTATATACTTCCCTTTTTTAACACGATCCCACACGTTTCATTCAAAAACATTTCTTAATGACTTTAACTTTGACGTTTGATGCAACATCTTTTTTTCTCTTTTTTTTGGTTTTGTTTTTGTTTTTTGAACCGTAATCGTTTCATACAGCATGTAGGGAGCGTGTAGATAACTTTTTTTTTTTTTTTCCAGAACATTATCTTGTTGGTTGTCATGATGATGTCTCTTTTATCATAAGTGCGATCTTTTCAATTCGTTTGTTAAAATTGTAACAGTGATGACCACAGATAATATTCAAGTAAATTGGATAATATAGATATATCGTTGTCATTATTAATGTTATCCAACTCGACACAACACAACACGACACAACACAACACAACTCCCCAGTTCAGAACTAGGAACCAAAATCCCACATGTTTGATACAGCATGTGGGGAACGTGTAAGTTACGTTTTTTTGTTTGTTTTGTTATGTTTGTTTTTGTTTGTTGTTGTTGTTGAGAACATTATCATGTGGGTTGTAATGATGTTTCTTTTATAAGTGTGATGCTTTCGATTCGTTTTGTTAAAATTTTAACAGTGATGACCACAGATAATGTTTTAGTAAACTGGACAATACAGATATATCTTTGTCATTATTATTGTTATCCAACACGACACGACACGACACGACACAACACAAATCACCTGTTCAGAATCAGGAAGACCTGTATCTGTCGCATTGCGGAGCAGGCCGTCAGCCAACGTTGAGTTTTCAGATGACGAGTTCATGGCCCTGAAGAATTTAGAAAACTAATCCATGATATCTATAGCGCGGCCAACCGCAAGGGCTGTATCAGGGCTACACGCACGTTAAAAACGAAACGCTTTACTGATGAGAATTACTAAACGAAAAAAAAAGAAAAAAGATAATGAACTCAAGCACTTTAACCAAGTAAGATAAAAACTGAGCACTACTATATGGCAACATATTTTTACTGCAGTAAGAAACACACACACACACACACACACACACACACACACACACACACACACACACACACACACACACACAATGGGGAAGGTGCAGAATTGCTAAAACACTTATCTGTACATACAGTGTCCGTGTAGGTTATGGGTTCGATTCCCGATCTCGCGCTTTCTCCCAAGTTTGACTGGAAAATCAAACTGAGCGTCTAGTTATTCAGATGTGACGATAAACCGAGCAGCACGCACTTGGTACACACACACACACACACACACACACACACACACACACACACACACACACACACACACACACACTGAGAGAGAGAGAGAGGGGGGGGGAGGCGGGGGGTTCCAACGAACGATGGCCTTAGCTGAATTTAGATTCCGAAAGTGTGAGCCACTGAGCCAGATCAAACAGAACGCAGTCAGCAATAGATGAATGCCTTGCGCCTACAGCTCACTGCAAACCGGGGTGCAAGCGGTAATGACATGTTATGGAATTAAAACTGATGACGACGAGAAGAGCGAGAGAGGCAAACGATTGTCTTGCACTCCCACTGTTTCACCCCCACTCTCTCGGCCAAGAGGGTTTAACTCTCTCCATACGAACGGCGAAAGAGACGACGTCAACAGCGTTTCACCCCAATTACCATCATCAAAATATTGCAAGAGGTAGGCTCTTATACTGAAGAGGTGAATGTTGACAAAGAATACCACAATTCTGACGACGGAAGCTAAAGGTTGGGTCATTCAGACACCCACTGGACATCCGAGGGGTCTGTGTAGAGGAGAAGAGAGGACTGGTCGTACTGAGTGAGTTATTAAGGACAGTCGGCGTTGAGATGGTTCCCAAATGCCAACTAGCCCCCAAGACTGCAGCACTAAGAGCCAGTGCAACCTCCTAATTTCAGAGTCATAGTTTTTCACAAAAGACTGGGCGGTAAAAGAATTCCCATTGCAACGGATCATACAGTTCTCACATTTGTTGTTGGCTCTTATATCAATTTGTCATATAAGCTGAGCGTTGGGCCCAATAGATAAATAAAGAACACAGAGACAAAGAAACAGACAGTTGCATATATCTTCCTGTTTCAAGATGCGATGCAAGATTAACAAGACGGGGACATACAGACAGACAGAGAGACAAACAGAAAGACAGGCACAAAGATGTTTTAGTTTCAAGATGGCATGCAAGACTTACATACGCAAGGACATACATACATACATACAGACAGACTGTCAGACAGGTACATAAGACGGGATGTAAGACCAGAGTACTTACACAGCTCACGGAAGAGGCTGAGCGACCGTCTCACTCAGTGCCAGACCACAGACTGAGCCACGCGTGCAGGAAGAGCATGGTTGACTGAACTCCCCTCCCCTCCCGTCCTTCTAACCACGCACCCACCGCTTTGACCCCTTCACTGCTGTACTTAAACCTTAGAGAAATGGATTCAGAGAAGCATGAATCTGAGGTGCAGGAAGTACTTCGTGTGTGCTTTTTGAAGTGGTGTCTTCCCAAGAGGAAGGAGCCTGAATATAGAATGGTGACTGACATCCTCACCTGTAAGCTGGAGTTTATTTACCACAGTGAGATGACAGCTTTCGGTCACGAACATACTCGTCAGTAGCAGACAAGGGGTTAAACAGACCCTCTCCATCCACTTAAAAAAAACCCCAAAAAAACCAAACTTTTAACACGTCCCTCCCCCAACCCGTCTCCACGCACACCTTTCTCCGCAACATCTTTGACTTTTGACATCAGCAATGTTTTATTCTCCGTAGAAATGATATGATCACCTGTTACGCAAGTACAGCTGTGGTTTGTTGTTGTTGCTGTTGTTATTGTTTTAGTTATTGCTGTTGTTGTTGCTTTACCACATAAATACAAACCTCTAGAAACTGTAGTGCTTATCATTGCTTATCATTGCGGTGGTGGGAAATGTGTGATTGTGATTGTTACGATCCACGGGGTTTGGCTGTTGTAACGATAAAACAAAATAAAAAGTGGAACCCAGGTCTCAAATCGAGTGAACAGGGGAAACATTTCCGATCTTCCATGACGTGGCCCAAACCACGGATCTTGGATCTGTTCTCTTCCAGAGTAGGCGTGTTGTTCGTTACCCATGATACAGGCCATCACTACACCGGGCCGGAACCATCATCCCTCGTTCCGTCATTTATTGTATTGTATTGTATTGTATTGTATTGTTTTTATTTATTGTATCGTATCGTATTGTATTGTGCTTGGCACAAAAACAACAAAACTAAGGGAACAAATATTGCCGGGGGAGTGAGAGGATTATTTTGGGTCGGCCAGTGCGGAGACGTGAGCAGAGAACTGGATAGAGCACCTGCGCCTCAACAGATGGTTTGCGTACCTGTGTGGCTTCGCACGAAGTCATTGGCCTTGCACTCGGACCCCAGATCCTGGGTAGGGGTCTGCAGGCTTTGATATGTTGGA
>NC_134894.1:31426748-31431748 GCF_041734735.1 Babylonia areolata
CTCCACGATTAGTTTCGGCTGGCGCAGGGGGAGAAGGCCGTGATGATGTCACGGTGCAACTGATGACCCAGCAGCTGTATGACGTAGCGGCAGTCAGGCGACAGACGCGCGTGCTCCAGCACGGGGTCATCCGACTTCCGCCACCGGTGAAGGCGCACCCCGCACCAGAAGCAGCACACACTGTCGGAAGAGGGCCCCGGGGACTGGCAGCAGTCTTGTCCAGGGGTTCTCCTCTCCCCGGGCATACTGGTGGTGGTGGAGGGCCCTCTGACGGACCTGGCTACCAGCAGACAGGAGGACGACGAGGATGATGATGACGATGTCTTGTCTCTGAAGAGGCCGGCCCTGGCCAGGGCCCGGGGGGTGGGGGAGAGGAGGGGCCAGGAGGAGAGGGAGGAGAGGCGGGCCTGGTAGGCCGCCATGTCGGCGAAGCGCGCGGTTTTCACGATGTCTACCCACGGGCTACCGCCGCCGTCGGATGGGGTGGTGGAGGAAGTGGTGATGGTGGTAGTGGTGGAACTGGAGGCGGGGTTGCAAGTGGCTTGGTGGGCATGGCTGGGGACTGTGGAGCTGGGCCTGGGGATTGGAGCGGCGTTCCTTTCCTGCCGAAGCCTCGACGTGGACTCTGCCTGAGCCTTCAGGACGTGTGAACTGGACGTCCGTGAAGACCCAGCCTTCGTCAGCTGCTGGGAAATCGCTGCTGCCCCAGCCGAGAAGAAGGTGGGCATCCGAAAGTCCGACGTTCCCGGAGAAAGGTCTATCCGAGCGGGGCTCGCTCTCTCCTCGCCACCGGGCGAGGCACCGGACCTCAACAGCTGGAGGCGCTCAGTTCTGCCGTCAGTGTCCCCAGGCCCGGGTCTCTCTCTGGCCGTGACCGCCCACACCGAGGTCTCCTCATCTTTCTCATCCTCCTCAACGTGATGCCGACCGGTCAGCAGCGGACAGTGTCTGCCCGCCACCTGCCAGTGCCAGAGTTCCACCTCCTGACAGTTCCGGAACCCACTCACCTCCAGCCCACAGAAGGCGCATCTGATGCAGTCCCCTTCCACACTGCTGCCCACGTAAAACCCATACCTGGCCAGCGTCCTTGCCATGGTGAACGGCCACGAGTAGAAGGTCTGAAGTCTGCTGCTTTCGCTCCTCATTTCTGTCGGCAGGTAGTAGAGGTGCTCCGTGGTAGTGGTGGTGGTGGTGGTGGGTTCCTGTCTGTGAGCGGCGGGTCTGGCACAGCCGCCGTCCTGACTGTATGAGTGACTGTCCGATACCAGCTCGTCACGTGGGACAGAAAACGGCCTTTCAAGATACAGCATTGTTTATCTTGTCTTTATTTATCTGTTTGATTTGTTTGTCTAATTGTTTTACAGTCTAAAATCCTATTAGAGTAGTGTCAATCTTACATCCAAAGTCAAACTCGCAACACAAGCAACTGTCTACCAACTGATACCATCGGTGAATCTTCTCTTCAAACACGTTACAGTAAGAAACCACAAGCGTCGCAGATTCCTCCCCCCAAAAGCTTTATTTCGCCACTCCCAAATTGTAGAACAATATGGTTCAGAAGTGAAGTGTAACGCTAAGCCCCCGGCTCAAATAATGTCAAGAGACTGATGACCGAGCACAAACTGAAGAGACCCCAGAGCCAGCCCCAGCTTTATAACAGTCGCACTGTCGAAGGGGTTCCCCGATCTTTTTTTTTTTTTTTTTTTCCCGCCCCGCGCTGCGTGTCCGTGGCTATATTTAGCTCACAGCCCTGATTCGGAAAGGACCCAGTGCTTTCCAACTGAACGCGCAACGCAATTCCCCACGACGGCCGGGAAGGACCAACCAGGTGCTTCACCTTATTGGTTGATATTAATAATAATAATAATAATAATAATGGATACTTATATAGCACACTATCCAGAAATCTGCTCTAGCTGCTTTACAAAAACGCTTTTGTTAACATAAAACATTATATCTATGTTACATACACACACCAAAATGTGACTACACACACACACACACACACACACACACACACACACGCACGCACACACACACACACACACACACGCACATATTACCCTGTCATTTCAGTATCGGCAGCATGTCTCGCTATCCTTGTTGTGATTTTCTGTCAATAATATTATATCGGTCTTTCACTGACCAAGTAGTTTCTGTCTCTCCATTTGAAGCAGCTGCGGCAAAACGTTTTGTATAATTCGAAATCGAAAGTTGTGACGTTGGATTTCCGTCTGATGTGTTGGGGGCTTGTAGAAGGGGTAGTGATGGGAGAAGGGTAAGGAGGTGGAAGGAGGTGGGTAGGAGGCGGAAGGGTGAGAAGGATGGCGGGCGCGGGAGGCGATCCGGCGTGTGTGTGTGTGTGTGTGTGTGTGTGTGTGTGTGTGTGTGTGTGTGTGTGTGTGAGAGAGCAGTATCTATGCATGTCAGTTTGTTTCTTTTATGTTTTGGCATGAATGCAAGCGACAGTGGGTGTGAGCGAGCGCGCGTTTTTTTAATTATTTTTTTTTTTTAGTGTTAGTGTGTGTGTATATGTGTGTGTGTGTGTGTGTGTGTGTGTGTGTTTGCGTGTGTGTGTGTGTGTGTGTGTGTGTGTGTGTGTGTGCGTGCGTGCGTGTGTGTGTGTGTGTGTGTAGGTGTGTGTAAGGTGTGTGTGTGTGTGTGTGTGTGTGTGTGTGTGTGTGTGTGTGTTTATTTGAATAATCAACCGTTTAGTTAGGAAGTCGAACTTGCTTTGAAATTACTGCCGGTCTTAACATCGTTTACATGTTCTACTGATGCTATATCTTACTCAATCTTTTTCCTTTTTTGGGGGGGGTGGGGGGGGTTGGGGGGTGGGGGGGGGGGGTATTGTTTTGGTTGCAGTGTTCACCAATCGTTATTTATACAACCCGAGATAATAAACTGATTCTGAATGTGATCGTGATTCTGTGATTCTGATTCTGACATGTCCAGCCCACGTCGGTCAAGTCATTCATAGACGGACCTCATCAGCAGTGATCAGAGAGAGAGTCGAATACACTCCTTCCCTGCGCTGTTTTTAAATCAGTGGTGTAGTGTGAGCCAATCAGGACACTTTCTTCCCAGTACAGCCACTACAGGGGTCATGTTGGGGCTTTCATTGAATTATCGCTTTTCTTTCACTGAGAACTAGGTCGAGCTGAAAGTCCTGTCGCTCCCCGGCTTAAAATCTTATTGAACGGAGGCCCGATGTTTCTAAATATAGGATCGGGAAGACCCAAGAAGGGTGGGGTTTGTGTGTGTGTGTGTGTGTGTGTGTGTGTGTGTGTGTGTGTGTGTGTGTGATAGAAAGAGAGAGAGAGAGAAGAAGAGATGCTGCTGCTGCCGCTAGTAATGACGACGACGACGACGGCGATGATGATGATGATGATGATGATGTTGACAATAACATTTAGAGGGAAATCATCGTTTACATCTTACACTGAGTTACAGTGATTCGTACAGTGTTTAAGACGATTTATTTCCTTTACACTCTTATCAGTTTATAGATTTGTCCTTCCTTTTTTCCCCCTTCACTTCATTTATTTTCTTTCTCTACTTTCTTCCTGCTTTCGTTTCTTATAATCCTTTCTTAATTCTTTCGTCCCCTTCTTTTTCTTTTGTCCTACTCTTATTTATTAAAAAAAATATATTTTTTTCTTCCCGTGATTCATTTCATTTTGTCTTTTGATTTCAGCTTAATTGATGATAACTAATAAATGATGATGAAATCATCCAGCGTGATACTGTAGTCGTCAGTCAGCACATTCTCTGACTTGTTGACATTATTGACAAACGGTACTTAGCCACGCACTGGTAGCTGTTACTGAGGCGCACTTGGACTGAAGTGGCTGTAATGTCTTCCGGTTCGAGAACGTGGCAGTAACAGGTCATGTTAGAAGACTCGGATTTGAGAAAAAGGAAGCTGGCATAAGAGGATTATGATTTGTGATATGGACGCGGAACAGTTTCGCCAGAAGGCTTTTGCGCGTGTTGTTGTTGTTGTTGTTGTTACTAATGTTGTTGATGTTGGTGTTGTTGTTGTTATTGATGTTGTTGATGTTGATGTTGGTGTTGTTGTTGTTGTTGGTGGTGGTTGTGGTTGTGGTTGGGTTGTTCTTGTTGTACTGGTTGTTCTTGTTGTTGATAAAGTGTCAGCTGTTGTAGTTGTTGTGCCTTTTATCGTGCTGTTGCATTTGTTGTTATCGATAGTGTGTCATCTGTCAGTTGTAGTTGCTGTCGTCCTTCTTGTTGTTGTTGGTGGTGGTGTTGGTGTTACATTTGTTGTTATTGATAGTGTATCAGCTGCTGTAGAGTTGTTGTCGTCCTTGTTGTTGTTGTTGTTGTTGGTGGTGGTGGTGGTGGTGGTTGTGGTGTTACATTTGTTGTTATTGATAGTGGATCACCTGCTGTAGAGTTGTTGTCGTCCTTGTTGTTGTTGTTGTTGGTGGTGGTGGTGGTGGTTGTGGTGTTACATTTGTTGTTATTGATAGTGTATCACCTGCTATAGAGTTGTTGTCGTCCTTGTTGTTGTTGTTGGTGGTGGTGGTGGTTGTGGTGTTACATTTGTTGTTATTGATAGTGTATCACCTGCTGTAGAGTTGTTGTCGTCCTTGTTGTTGTTGTTGGTGGTGGTGGTGGTGGTGTTGTTGGTGGTGGTGTTACATTTATTGTTATTGATAGTGTATCACCTGCTGTAGAGTTGCTGTCGTCCTTGTTGTTGTTGTTGGTGGTGGTGGTGGTTGTGGTGTTACATTTGTTGTTATTGATAGTGTATCAGCTGCTGTAGAGTTGTTGTCGTCCTTGTTGTTGTTGTTATTGTTGTTGGTGTTGTTGTTGGTGGTGGTGGTGTTACATTTATTGTTATTGATAGTGTATCACCTGCTGTAGAGTTGTTGTCGTCCTTGTTGTTGTTGTTGTTGTTGGTGGTGGTGGTGGTGGTGTTACATTTGTTGTTATTGATAGTGTATCAGCTGCTGTAGAGTTGTTGTCGTCCTTGT
>NC_134894.1:31434248-31444248 GCF_041734735.1 Babylonia areolata
GGATCCACTCAGTTTTACTTAGTAGTTAATATAGTTTTAACCGTCTTTTTCTAAATTTCATTTCATTCGATTTTAAGAACGATCTTTTGAAAATTGTGACAATTGAATTGATGAAATGTTCTTGTTTGTTTTTACATGTTCCGAGTGTTTAGATGTACGTGCATTTGCTTTGGGCTATTATTTCATCGTACTGAATTTTTATTTATTTATTCATTTATTTATCTGTTTATTCAATTATTTATTATTTTTTTCCATTTATCTAATTATGCATTATTTATTTGTCTGTTTATCCATTTATTCGTTTATTCATTTATTTTTTTTTATTCCTTTATTCATTTTTCCATTTATTTAGTTATTTGTTATTTATTTGTCTGTTTATTTATTTATTCGTTTATTCATTTATTCATTCCTTTAGTTATTTATCTATTTATTTATCCATCTACTTGTTAATCTATAGCCTTTTGACATATAAATTGACTTATTCACTGTTCGTCAAAGATTTTTTTCTATAGGTTTTCTCCTCGTCTAAAATCACACACACACACACACACACACACACACACACACACACACACACACACACACACACACACACACACACACACACACACACACACACACACACACACACACCAAAGAAAAGAAAGAAAGAAGGAAAGAAGAAAAAAAGAACACCAAACTTAAAGACACGCACAAGCGTCACACAAACAGGTATTGTGCGCTCTTTCCAAGATGACACCTTGAACTGAAATACACTCCTTTCAAGAATATTATATATCAGGATCAGTCTAATATCATCATCTTAGATGAACAGACTGTAAACAAATAAACGACCGTGACATCAGGCTTTTGTAGTTAAGCACCCTCATATTGTAGGCAGCTGGTTGGTTGAGCAAATTCACTGAATCTTTTCTTAGAAATGCTGACTTGTCGAAAACTGAACAAAAGGAGAAACTGGTTAACCTGTTACCTGTGAGGTGTGGCATTACTCTGTGTTGTTAGGCCATATCGCACTTGTTCTGTATCTATGTTATTGTTCTTTTTGTCAGTGACGTTGTCATTGTTCTAGTCGTTGATATTGTTGTTGTATTGGTGCTGCAGTGTGTGTGTGTGTGTGTGTGTGTGTGTGTGTGTGTGTGTGTGTGTGTGTTTCTGTTTTTATGTATATCAAATGTCTCCCCCCCCCGGCCCCCTCCCCACACACACACCTGTCTCTGTTATTTCAGACAGGTGAGTTTGTTTACACTGGCGGGCGTTGCAACAGCCTGGTGACATTCAAATTATCTGTGACGTAATGTACAAAAATACAGTCGGTTGATCGACATTTCAACATTGGCGGGCTCCGTCGGGTTAACTTCGTTGGATTTCAAATGGCAATTTCTAGACTCCCAGTTTGATTAAAGAAGGGGAATATCAATAATTATGTGTGAGGTGTGAAAAGGTGATTCATGATGTACTGCAATGTACAATCACTATACACACATATATACGTAGGCCTATGCACGAAGTCCCCCCCTTCCTCCCACAACACACACACATTCACACACATACATACACATATACACACATGCGCGCACGCTCGCTAAGCCACTCTCTCTCTCTCTCTCTCTCTCTCTCTCTCTCTCTCGCTCCCCTATAAATGAATAAAGTATCCATCCATCCATCCATCCATCCATCTATTTATTTCTCACTGTTCTCACCATGCCTGTCTATTCTCTCCTTTATTATGACTTAAAACATGCATCTTCAGTGAATATTTTGAACACTCTACTCACCATGATATATCACAGTACACTGCTACACAATTCATGTACCACTTTAGAACGGGCCAACCTGGCGAAATGTGAGAATCTTCGTAGAAAGTTGGTTTCTGTTCACAGGAAGCCGTCTTTCTTAACCTCTTCTTTTCGCAGAAATACTTGACAAGTCAAGAAATACGACCCAGAAGTCGGAAGTTTCACTTGCCTAAATCCTAGAACACTGATTAAATTTTTTTTGTGTGTGTGTGGAAGGGTTTTGTTTTTGATAAAAATAGAATATCAGTGTGTGTGTGTGTGTGTGTGTGTGTGTGTGTGTGTGTGTGTGTGTGTGTGTGTGTGTGTGTGTGTGTGTGTGTGTGTGTGTGTGTGTGTGTGTGTGTGTGTGTGTGTGTGTGTGTGTGTGTGTGTTGCCCTCAGAAAATATAATTTATTCAATTCAATTATTCAGTTCTCTCTCTCTCTCTCTCTCTCTCTCTCTCTCTCTCTCTCTCTCTCTCTCTCTCTCTCTCTCTCTCTCCCCCCTCTCTCTCTGATGAAAGAGGTTTTTCTAAATTACCTTTTGCTCGTTTTTTTCTTTTGATTGTATCTATTATCAGTATATCTTTACAAATCATTGTTGTTTATCCTGCTCAAGGTTGGTTCATGTGTGTGTGTGTGTGTGTGTGTGTGTGTGTGTGTGTGTGTGTGTGTGTGTGTGTGTGTGTGTGTGTGTGTGTGTGTGTGTGTGTGTGTGTGTGTGTGGGTGTGTTGTACAACATGTGAGTTTTGATTTATGAGCTCTCTCTGTCTGTCTGTCTGTCTATCTGTCTCTCTCTCTCTCTGTGTCTCTATCTATCTATCTATACACACATGTAAATATACACATATGAATATATATATATATATATATATATACATGGAGAGACATACATACATACATACATACATACATACATACATACACACTCTCTCTTTCTCTCTTTCTCTTACCTCCCGGCCCCAACACACACTTTTTTTTGGTGGGGGGTTGAGAGGGGGGGGGGGGGCGATCCCACACAAGTCTTGCACAACCCGTGGACAGCCGTCTCATTGTGTTTGTCTTTGTCTTTGTCCCAGCCTCTGTCTGTCTCTCTTTTCTCTCCTTCTCCTTCACACACACACACACACACACACACACACACACACACACATACTCAAACACGCGTGCGCGCACGCACTGACTACCTTGTACTACTCCCCTCTCATTTAATTGGGAGCTTATGTCATTGTTGCATAACTCGTGTCATCAGTTCTGTCTTTGGATACATTGTGGGGAAACTTTGAACGTAAGTTACCACTTTGAAATACATTTTCCGGGCCCTTACCGGAGCCCCCCTCAACCCCCCCCCCCCCCTTCCGTAGTCACATTGTTCTATTGTTCTATATCTGTGTATATGTATACACACATATTTATACATATTCACGGACATAAAAACACCCAAGCTAAAGGTATAATTACTAGAGAAAAGGAAGCGAAGGGGAACTGGTAATTACCTCCATGGTCTACATCCGTGTGTAGTTTTTTGAAGTTCCGGGAAATCCTACAAGTCAATCGGGACTTACCGATGTTATTGATAGACATATCCGCGCCAATGACTTCTGGTAAACATCTGTGACGCGAGCTCAGCGAAACTGCGTTCTGCTTGACTTGCGTTCCTTCGATTGACCGGATTCTCTGTCCGTCTGTCTGTCTGTCTGTCTGTCTGTCTGTCTGTCTCTCTCTGTGCCTCTGTACATCGCTCTCTGCCTCTGCCTGTCTGTATCTCTCTCTGTGTCATTGCATTCGCTATTTGTTTAAGTTATTATTAGATGGAAGAGTTTCGTTTACCTCGTAAAGCCTATAAGATATTACAAGAATTAGATGCTAGGGGACAGAAGGATTGGGTTTCTGATGTGCGTAATTGCTTGTGTGAACATGGATTTGGTGAAGCATGGATAAACCAGGGTGTTGGTAGTGTCAATGCATTCATCACTGTCCTTGACAAAGTGATTGTACATGGCAAAAATGGCACGAACATATTCAGAATAGTGGTAGATTTAGTATATATAGAACTTTTTGTAACACCCATGAATCTTTTGTATTCTATGGACAAACATTTGAAATACGTAACAACTAGATTTCGATTCGGTATATCTGATTTAAATGTACATCATTATAGATACAGAAAATTTGATATCAGCAATCTAATCTGTCCATTATGTAAAGAATCTAAGGAAGACGAGTTACATTTTGTCTTGTGTTGTTCAGCACTAAATATCAGACAAAAGTTTATCCATTCAAAGTATTACCGTAATCCATGTGCCTTTAAGTTAAGTTTGTTGGTATCATACATTAGAGACAGTGATGTCCGGAATGTGTCAGTTTTCTTGTACAATGCACTTAAATTTGGAGATAATGTATTGTCTTGATGATTTATTTGACATGAACATTGTTATGTATGTATGACATTTAATATGGCTGGGATTTGTTTGTATGTCCATGAAAATGTCTTTCCATCTGAGCTTTAACATGTATTTATATATACCTATACTTTTTCAAGATTATGATTGTGAACTTCGATAAGTACTTTCTGGTTATTGATAATATATCTGTTTGTCTGTCTATTTACCTATCTATGTATTACTTGTCGATTTCTTGTCTATCTCTGTCTCTATCTTTGTCTCTAAGAAAATAAAATATGTTAGGTGCTATTCAGTTCATCTCTGTCTCTCTACGTGATATCGGCATTTTTTCTTTCTTCCAGCTAAGCATACGCTGGACATTTAATCAGGAAATGAACTTGAGTTTCTAAGTCATCACCGGACTGATATTTTTGTGGGGAGTGTTGACATATCATTATGTATTTGATCAACTTTGGGATCATGTGCATCAAAACTATTTTGAATGAAGTTATTGTGATTATCTGGCAGTATTGAAGAAATGAATCTACGGTTTTCTTTGAAGCGGTCACTAATTCCAGCTTTCCGTTCCATTCCTGTACGTAACATAATAACCGACAACCAGAGAGAGAGAGAGAGAGAGAGAAATAGAGAGAGAGAACACACATTGACACACAGACAGACACGCACACACACGCGCGCGCGCGTGCGCGCACACGCACATGCACACACACACACACACACACACACACACACACACACACACACGCACAGACACAGAGACAAACACATAGACTAAAAGACACAAAGACACATACACACACACAGACACACAGACACAGACACAGGCAGACGCAGACAGACACAGACACACACACACACACACACACACACACACACACACACACACACACACACACACACACACACACACACACACACACACACACACACACACACACACCTACCTCTTACAAGACAATTAACGAAACCGGACGGAACTTTGTGGAAAAAAAAGAAGAAGAAAGAAAGAAAGAAAGAAAAGAAAATAGGCGTACGTGCGTTCGTGCATTTTAATTTTGCTGCAATAGAACCTGGGGAACATGACAAGGAACATTGAAAGCGAGTGGCACGTTTTCAGGATGTCCTGAATACCAGGTTAACAGCTGCATTGTGTTCGAGATGGGAGGGGGAGGGGCGGGCGAGTGGG
Source organism: Babylonia areolata (assembly GCF_041734735.1). Taxonomy (NCBI): domain Eukaryota; kingdom Metazoa; phylum Mollusca; class Gastropoda; order Neogastropoda; family Buccinidae; genus Babylonia; species Babylonia areolata. The sequence continues at coordinate 31,439,616 of NC_134894.1, forward strand.
GGGGGGAAGCGGGCATAAGGAGTTATAAACGACACCGATAAACATGGCGTCATTAACGTCCCTCGTGCGACGGTGGCCCAGTGGTGAATGGGCAGGATCCCAAGAGGAAAGAGAGGTCCTGGGTTCGGGTCCCAGAACACAGACAGTCAGAATAGAACATGTTCTTCACCCTGTGTTGTTACTCCCCCCTCTCTGTGGTAGTGACGGTTCTGTTTGTCTGTCCTTCACACACACACACACATACACACACACGCACGCACACACACACACACACACACGAATGCATGCACACTTACACACACGCACACACCACGCACACACGCACACACACACACACACACTCACTCACGCACGCACGCACACACGCAAGCACACACACACACACACACACACACACACACACACTCAAGCACGCACGCACACACGCAAGCACGCTTACACACACGCACGTACACACACACGCACGCACGCACGCACACACACACACGCACGCACGCACGCACGCACGCTCACACACACGCACATACATACAGACAGACAGACACACACACACACACAAACACAGACACACAGACACATACACACACACACACACACACACAGACACACACACACACACACACACACACACACACACACACACACACAGAGCAAGAGAAGACAGTAACAGAACAGAAACAGAGAGCAGACAAGATACACGACACTTGACTATGAGACGGTTGAGGACCCGTCAAGGGCCTGTTCGTCGTTGAAAAAAATATAATAAATTAAAACATAGACTCACTTTGTTTACACAAGTGAGTCAAAAAGAAGTCGAGTCAGGAATGTCGCCCCCCCCCCCCCCCCACCCCCCCCCCCACCTATCCCCCCAGATGCCCTCCGTATTCCCCCCAAAGAAAAACAGTTAACGTCAGATCCGGGACTCAGTCCAAAACCGTGTCGGAAAAAAACCAAAAACTAAACACCAACACCCTGGAGTGATTTCCAAGCGGACGAATTCATTTTTATGTGCCTGTAAAACCTGTCCCCCTATAGGCCCTACTTCCTGGATTCAACTATAGATCCTTTTATCGCAACAACTCTGTCACGATCTTAACCTCCTTTGTCAAGTCCTGTTTATATGTTTTATTGTTGTTTTGATTCTTCCTTTGCGGCGTTTTTGTTTGTTTCTTTTGTTTGGGTTTCTCTCCGTCTTTCTTCCTAACCCCTCTGCCGGTTCACCCATAATTATATCTGAAAGGATCCTACTCTTGTTTATCTCTCTCTTGAACTAATCTGATAACACATGATTTATTATCTCTGTCCCTCAGTCTCTGTCTGTCTGCCTCTCTCTCTCTCTGTCTCTGTCTCTCTGTCTCTTTCTGTCTCTGTCTCTCTCTCTCTGTGTCTCGGGGAGGCTTTGCACGTGCGAGAGAACGGAGGGTGTGTGTCACATTGTCTGGCGTTTTCTGATAATTACTGTGGCAGCAGGGTGTGCACAGGTATCTAATTTTGCCACCTACCTCGTATGACACCATGCCGTGGGCCCAACTACAATTTCGGTCGGTATGTGGTGCCTTTTAGCCAGTATTTGTAAACTTTATGTTGAAGCGGGTAGTGCTGAAAAGGAAAGAAAGGTTGGGTGGCCATGTTGACAATTCGCTCCCGAACAACCGATGTTCTTTTTGGTTTGCTCCTTGTGTTCATGTTTTGGGGGGTCAATTTGTACAATCATCGTGGTGCTGGTGATCTGTTACTGAGATGTGGAGACATCGGGACAAACCCCGGCCCACACTCTGACCAAGGCGCCTCAGGATCCTTAGGCAGCATGCGGCAGACCCGGCTCACCTCCTCCAACCCTTCTCGCTCTTCCAAGGAACCATCCCTTGCTGACGTCATGTCATCGAACCAAGAGGTAAAAGGGATGAATGTTTCGATGAACGGTAAAATGAATGATGTGAAAGAGGACGTGCGTCAGCTGCGCCTTGAGTACAGTGCTTTGTGTGAACTGGTGGGTGGACTGAAGCAGGAGGTGAAGTCTCTGCGTCAGCAAAACGAGACTCTTGAACAGAAAAAACAGTGATCTGACTGCAAGAGTAGACAATCTGGAAAATAAATGTGATGACTTGGAGGGCAGATCCAGAAGGAACAATCTGATCTTTTATGGAATGGGGAAAAAGGGTTTGGGAAAAGTGAGCAGTGCGAGGATCGGGTACGGGATTTGATTACTGACACTCTTGAGCTGTCTGACAACGTGGAGTTTGAACGCATGCACCGACTTAACTCAAGGTAGATTCCCCAATAATTGCCTGTTGTTCAGTTTACAAACAAAAGATCCAAATTCTAAAAGCTAAACAGAAACTGAAGGGAACAAACATATTTGTTGGAGAGGATTTTTCACAAAGAGTCCGTGAAATCAGAAGGAAATTAGGCCCGCATCTTAAAAAGGCTAGAAATGAAGGAAGGCAAGTGAAAATGGTCTATGACCCTCTTTTCATTGACAGAAAGAAGTACTTCCTTGATGCACACGACCCCACTAGAGAAATGAAATGAGAATCCGACCGGCCTCATATCTATAAAGTTTCCGAAGAGGATAATTTTGGCAGGAACGTAAAAGAAAGAGTGGCACCAGAAAGTTCCTGAGTGAAGTATTCCCACGGTTATCTCGTGCAGAGCACGTGCAAGTTCAGAGCACGAATCGTTTCGCTCTGTTGAAAATGTTGACACGCTGTCTGTTGACATTTATCGTGATTCTGTCGATGGATCACAGGTGAGAAATGACAGTTGACTGTCAAGGAAAAAAGTAAATGAAAATAATAGTTTCTCTGTAAATAATCCCATTCCATCCTCGGTACTTTCGAACCCTTGTTCTGTAAATAATCCACGGGCGTTTTCCCTTCTTTCTTGGAATATGAATGGTTTGCGCTCAAAGTTTATATTTAATGACTTCCTTGCATATGTTTCATCCTTTGATTTTGTGTGCCTTCTTGAAACGTTCGAAGAGGATTGTAAAACTGATTTATTTTCTGGTTTTACTTTGCAATACAGATCTGCAGTTAAATTTTCAAAACAAGGGAGGAGAGGTGGTGGTATAATATGCTTGATTAGGAATGAGTATTGCCCATATATACGAAAAATGTGTACAAATAACGAAAATATAATTGCATTTGTAATTGATAAACGACTGTTTGGATGTGTAAAAGATATTTTTTAGATTTAGTATGTGTGGGCGTTTCAAGAGGTTGGGGAAGAGAATATGTTTTTGAAAACGTTTCTTCAGCGTTTAATAGATTGTAGATGACAAAACTGAGAGGAGCATGTTCAATTGAGTGATAGATTTGATTTGTACAGAGCTTACACTTCTACTCATTTAGTAAAGAGTTATCTTCTATCTAATTTGGACCGACATCTGCGATTTATTTTAACAAGATTTAGACTTGGTATTTCTGGAATGACTGTGCACAGGTACCACTATAAAAATGCATGCAATTCAGAAACTTTGTGTCCCCTATGCGAGGAATCAACTGAAGACGAAGTTCATTTTGTGTTGCAGTGTCCTGCTCTGAATCATCTGCGTTTGAAACTAATTCCAAAAAAGTATTTTGAGTATCCATGTTTGTTTAGACTGTTTATTGATGGCATCTCCTGATGATGGTATTATACGTAATCTGGCACGGTATCTATACAGAACTTTTTTAGTTTAGAGAGACGGTATTGTCTTAATTTCTTTAAGTTACTATTATGCAAAAGCTCTAGTGCAAACGATAACAGTTACAGTGACATTTGCAAAATCAGTTATTACCCCTTGTTCATATGGGGCTATGGCCTTAAATGAATAAATCATCTGAATCTGAATATCTCTCTCTCTCTCTCTCTCTCTCTCTCTCTCTCTCTCGAACAGTTTCCTTTGTTTCTCAAAACATAGTCGTGTGTGGTGTCTCACATCTGAAGTGAAGTAATATGATAAAACTCAATCAACATGTCAGTTTCATTTTCTCAAGGAGGCATCACTGCGTTCGGATAAATCCATTTTCGCTATACCACATCCGCTAGGCAGATGCCTGACCAGCAGCATATCCTAACGCGCTTTGTCAGGCCTTGCGTGCATGCTTATATACATACGCAGAGTGGATGTACATATCAGAGTGGATTTCATCTTCAAGATTTTGGTCAGAGGACAACACTCTAGTTGCCATGGGTTCTTTTTCAGTGCACCAAGTGCGTACTGCACACGGGACCTCGGTTTATCGTCTCATCCGAGTGACGAGACGCTCAGTTTGATTTTCCAGCCAAACTTGCTAGAAAGGGCGAGACGGGATTCGAACCCAGCCCCTCACGAACACTCTGTATTGGCAGATAAGCGTCTTAGCCATTCTGCCACCTTTGTCCGTGTCATGGAAGAGGTGGAAGAAGGGTCATTCGCACTGACTGCCATATTGTGTCACTGGAAGAAGGCCAAGAAGTTTAATCCTGAACGTGTGGTACCACAAAGTGACAAAATCAAGAACACCGAGCAATGATTCAAACTTGTGCACGCCTCTCGTTTAACGAGTAACAGTTAAAGGTAAACCTAGCTCGCAATACACAGGCGGAAACATGAATTTCAAACATGCATTTCAGTTTTAAGATTTTTTTTTTTTTTTTGTTTTAGTTA
>NC_134894.1:31449248-31454248 GCF_041734735.1 Babylonia areolata
CGGTTTCTTGGAAATGATTTTTTAATTGATCTGTACATAATTAATGCAGTACATCACGAAATGTAGCTTTTGAGGTAGACAGAAGTAGCAGAAGAAGAAGAACAAACACACTGAAATACTGTACAGCTCAACTCTACAAGATTTTAACTATTTTTAATCAGTCTCTTATTCAGTGCAAAATACCATCAATCTGGAAAACTTCCTGTATTATACCTGTACTCAAGAAAACACTTGTTTCTTGTATAAATGATCTCCGTCCAGTAGCATTGACTTCTGCTGTGATGAAAGTCTTTGAGAGAGTGGCACTAGTCTACTTACAGGAGTCTGTCAAACCATCTTAAGATCACTCGCAATTTGCATACAGGAAGAACAGATTTACGGATGATGCTATATGTTTTGTTTTGAACAAAATCTATGAACACCTAGACAAATCAAATACCAGTGTCCTAGACAAATCAAATACCAGTGTCCGCCTTATGTTCTTTGACTTTTCTAGTGCTTTGAAATACTATTCAACCTCATCTTTTAGCAAAGAAGCTTGTACACATGGGACTCGCTTCTCCGACGTTTTTATTGGTTTTAGAATACCTTACTAAAAGGCCCCAGTTTGTAAAATCAAATGATTTTATTTCTACTGTTTCTTTTACAAACACTGGTGCACTACAAGGCACAGTGTTCTCACCATTTCTGTTTACCTTGTATACGGCTGAATGCAGAAGTTTGACCATTGCGTGTCCACTGGTTAAGTTTGCAGATGACTCCGGACTGACTTTTTTTTTTAGTTTGTCGTCAGCTATTGGAATTCTTATTTGACTAGATTTTTTTTAATGTTTTTTTATGTTGCGCATGGTCATTTTATGTTGGTGTTTACAACAAGCCTGTGATTGCACAAGTTAGTTTCCAAGTGGATTTATAAAGTGTTTTTGATTTGATTTGATTGAAGAAGAAGAAGAAGAAGACTTGCACAGCATCAGCAACAGACGAAGGAGAAGACATACATATCAATAATTTATCAAAGTGCGCGCGCGCGCGCAAGTGTGTATATATATATGTGTGTGTGTGTGTGTGTGTGTGTGTGTGTGTGTGTGTGTGTGTGTGTGTGTGTGTGTGTGTGTGTGTGTGTGTGTGTGTGTGTGTGTGATTTATCCCAAACTCTCCGGCCAGTGAAAAAAGTCCCAAGTGCAGCGCTGAAAAAAAAAAGTGCTCTGTGGACATGCATGCAACTGAGGGGGGTTGGGGTGGGGGTGGGGGTGGGGGGGGAACTCCGATGAAATCTACGCCCCCGTTCACTTCCTTCTTCCTTCTTCACCATCACACAAGCAGCGGGCACAGAGCACTGACAATCACGTCACACACACCAATGACCAGAGGCACGTGAGGTCGGTCACTTTGTCATCAGCGTGGTCCTGCCGACCTGGGGAATCAAGCTATTGCTATTTCGGTGTGGGGGCACCTTTCATGTCCACACGGACCGGTGACCACGTGTGTCCACGGTCAACAAGACAAACAAGGTGATGACAGACGTAACTGCCTCAACGGTCAAGGGAGACGGTGGGTACAGGACTTGGGCCGCCGCTGTACGCAAGGACCCCCACTCTTTTACCACCTTACCTGCGACGTGAGTTGCTTCCCTTTTCCTGCTGCTGTTTAGCCGTATTGCCGAATGATCAAATTCTGGCACAAATTGTCCATTGACACATTGACTAGTAAAAAAAATTCTCCTCTCGCATGCTGAACACATTAACTGAATGTTTTAATTTACAAATACACAAAAATGACTGGTTACTTAAAATTAAACAGATTCTGGATGAAAATGGACTGTCTTTTGTGTGGTACTATCTACAATCTGTATCAACTACATGGCTGATAAACAATCTGACCCAAAGACTTAAGGATAGTTATACACAAAAATGGGTAGAAACTTGTAGTAACTCTACAAAAGCTAATAACTACAGTCTATTTAAAAGCCAAATAGCTTTTGAAAATTATCTAGACATTTTGCCATTGTGCTATAGCATCCCAATGTTAAAACTCAGAACAAGTAATCACAAACTACCAACTGAGATAGGGAGACACATGAACATACCACAAGAAGCAAGATTGTGTCATCTTTGTGACATGAATCGGGTGGGAGACGAATACCACTTTGTCACGGAATGTCCTGCAATTCAAAATCTCCGCAGTCAGTATTTACCTAAGTATTACACAACACGTCCCAACTTCCACAAATATGCAACATTAATGTCTATTAGTAGTAAGAAAAAGCTACTAAATTTTGCTTAGTTCATTAAAGAAGGTTTTAATGTGTTTCGTTAGGAGCCAGTTTCAGTCCGGGTTCTTTGCCACTTATGCCTTAACTGTACTTGTTGAATAGGAATTAGAACAATGACTTGTGTTAATCTTGACACTGCATCCCGTACATATCCTTTTGCAATTGCATGATAATGTATGTATGTGCGTATATGTATGTGTATATATGTGTGTGTATATGTATATGTATATATATATATATATATATATATATATATATATATGTATATATATGTGTGTGTGTGTGTGTGTGTGTGTGTGTGTGTGTGTGTGTGTGTGTGTGTGTGTGTGTGTGTGTGTGTGTGTGTGTGTGTGTATTTATGTCTTTTTTTCTCTTGTATGTATCAAACCAATCCCAGTATTACTGGCAAATGGGTGCTAAAATAACATGCAAATTATTGTGTATTTTATTTTGTTACACCATGTCATTATTAATGCTATGCTCCAACTAACCCCCCAGTTCCCAGTTCAGGCTCAACTAGTCAGATACAGAGCCGTATCGTAAATCTAAGTTGTGATCTGTGCATTTGTCTATTCCTATTGCATTGTACCAGACTGATGATTACATTTGGCCTTTTATTTCATTTTATTTTTCCCCCATTTGTATTATCCCCCCTTTTGTTTCTTCTTTTTAAATTATCTTCGCTCTTCCTCTGTGGCCGTCATCCTGTTATTGTCATGTTTCCTTGTTTCTCTATGACTCAAAAGAGTTAATGGGAATAAACAAACTCTGAAACTCGAGCACACGCAAGCGTGAGTATTGGCTGGTGGCAGGTTTAATTTTTTTTTTTTTTAACCGGAACCTCAAACAAATTGCAATAGAGTAAAATACTGCATAAGGGATACTGAAGGATGAACCCATGGCAACGAGAGTGTTGTCCTCTGGCAAAAATCTGCAGAAAAAAATTCACCCTGATATGCACACAAATATAATATTATGATATGCATGCACTAAAAGGCCTGACAAAGCACGATGGGTTATGCTGCTGGTCAGGCATCTGCCTAGCATATGTGGTGTAGAGTATATGGATTTGTCCGAACGCATTGACGCCTCCTTGAGAAATTGAAACTGAAACTGAAGGATGAAATAAACATGTGTGAATGGTGATGACTACACCATGAGAAGTGGGCGTGGTGTATGGACTGTTGAAGTTAATAAACTAGCTGTTCGTTAGCTTTTGCTCATGAGATCAAGTTTCCAGTTTTGTCTCTGAGTTGTGAGTTGAGTTCTGAGTTCTGAGTGAGTTGTGTTTTCTGTTCATGCTGTGGTTATTTAAAAAGAAAAAAATTATGTATTTCTTTAATGTATATAGTTCAGTCCAGACTGACATCCTGGAGCAAGAAGCATTTTACACACATATAAAAGTGGCTATATAGGGTTTTATCATTGGGAAATATGTCCAGCAAAGACATGCTTTGATCGGTTTCTGCATTTCACTGAGAACTGTTTTGAAAAGAAACAATACAACAATGCAGACAGGCATTATTATTACTACCTTTTTTCATATTATAATATTATTTATTTATTTATTTATGCTTATAGTTGACTTCATCAAGTTTTTGCGCCTTATACATATTATTAGTAGTGGTAGTAGTATTTTTGCTATGTATTTATTATTTATTCACACACACACACACACACACACCCTTTTTTTTTCTCAAGGCCTGACTAAGCGCGTTGTGTTACGCTGCTGGTCAGGCATCTGCTTGGCAGATGTGGTGTAGCGTATATGGATTTGTCCAAACGCAGTGACGCCTCCTTGAGCTACTGAAACTGAAACTTGCTCTGAATCAGACAAAACACCTTACCGTCTAACTTCCAATCGTCACCACCTTTGAAAAGTGCTTTGGAGGGACAAGAGAAGTCAAATTCTTCTTCTGTTACAGAGTCGTCTTCCTCTCTTGTCCTGAAGAAACGATTGTGTTTGTGTATGAAATCCGTAGATGCCATTTGTTCAGGAAAATTTGTACAATCAGCACTCATGATTTTTTAAATTTGAAATCTTGACTTTGTGCGATTGCTGGTCTTGTTGTTTTTGTTTTTGTTTTTTGTTTGTTTTGTTTTTATCTTGATTTTCTTCGATGGGGTTGGAATATTGCAATGTTTGGCACCATTTGGGTGTCAATGAAATAAGGAAATAACGAGTGGTGTAGGAAATAGGTATATATTTTAAAAACCATTTGCCTCATCCCCACCCAGTGGTAAACAAAGCCTGTTAAAGTGTTTGATAACGCGTAAAAGGACGTACGCGCTGAGTCATTACACCAATGGGCATACATATGAACTGTGAAGAAGCCAGCCTCCTTCTTGTTGCAGTCTGGCGACGGAAGTCATAAATGGATGAGTCCTCAGAGGTGAAGGAACTCAGTTTTAGCGGCGAAAGTTCTGTGGGTGAGTTTTTAGTGGTGAATGGGTTCTAACGGCAAAAGTCCTGTGGGTAAGTCTTTAGGGGTGAATGGGTTCTGACAGCGAAAGTCTTATGGGTGAGTACTTAGCGGCGAATGGGTTCTAACGGAGGTAGTTCTATGATTAACGGCGAAGGCGTTTTAGCGGCGAAAGTCCCATGGATGAGTCCTAGCGGCGAAGGGGCTCTAAAGGCGAAAGTCCTATGGGTGAGGCCTTAACAGCGACTGAAGAGGTTCTAACGGCGAAAGTTCTATGGGTGAGTCCTTAGCGGCGAAAGAGCTTT
>NC_134894.1:31456748-31459248 GCF_041734735.1 Babylonia areolata
AGAAAATGTATGAATTGCGGACCGAGGAGAGATCGAACCCCCAAGGGAAATAACACATTCAAGAGAAAGTAACCCACACCGCTCGCTCAAATGCAGAAAAAGATAGACAAGATAATAATTATGTATGTTTCTCGGGCAGGCTGAATTTAATCAGAAGTGATCATGGTCACACGGACATTGCGTTTCTGAATTATTATTTTGGAAAAAAAAAAAAAATTCATTCGCAGGATCTTTGTCTTGTCAGGGAAGTTGTATCATATTGTATTGAAATGTATTATTTTTTTGTCAAAACCGAGTTCGCTAGGGCTGCTCTCCCCAGGGAGAGTGTGTCACCGCAGTGTACCCTCCCACCCCCCACCCCCCATCCAAACCCCCTCCCCCGTTTTTTTTCTTCTTCCGCACCCCCCCTCCCCCCCTGCCCCCCCTATGTGATCGCAGGTTTATCGATTTTTCTGTCAAAGTGGAATTGTGCACATAATCTTAAATCTTTTTTTTTTTTTTAATTGCTATATATATATATATATATATATATATATATATATATATTTTTTTTTTTTTTTTTTTTTTTTTTTTTTTTTAACATGGTGTACACGGAAGATTGCTCTATCGTCTCACCCGAAACACTAACAACACACAGACCACCATGCAATGTCTAGTGGAGGAGGGGGAGGGGGAGGTCCAGAATGGGGGTCGAGGGGGTGGAGTGGTGGGGGGGGGGGAGTGAGTAAAAGTCGGGGGGAGGAGGGGGGGGGGGAGGAGCGAGTAAAAGTCCTGGAGCACTCATATTTAAGGGATTGGAACGCGTTGACACTCACTACCAAGTCAGGGTCGCGCCGCGATCACCACCATCCCCGGCGGCCACCGCTCCACCTTGTATTTCTGTAGAATCTGCAGGTCCACAGCCAGAGCAGAACGGAGCCCTGCCGACTGATGGCTGCACACCGCAGGTTCAGAAGCCGGCTGAACAGACAGCTCCCCTCGTGTCCCCAGGGAGGACATGAATGTAATTGTCAGCCTCTCCAAGGGGTGGGGAAACCCCTGAGGTGGGAGTGGGGGTGGTGGGGGTGGTGAGGGTGGTGGAGAGGACTGTCAGGAAGTGAGATGGGAGGGTACAGAGAAAGGGATGGGTGGGGTGGGTGGGTGGGTTGTCGCCATTCAGGGCCACAGAATTGCAGGAGACAATTACTGCTTCCTCCACTCAACTACTCTACTCAACTCTACCCCCCAACCCCCTCCACAACCACCACCACCACAACGCCCCCCCCCCCCGCCCCCCTCCTCACGCCCCCTTCCCCCCATTCCATCCTCTCCCCTCCTCGCGCCCATCTTCCTGACAGGTTTCCTTCCTCTCTCTCTTGTGTCGGAGGCAATCACTTTGGACCATCACCACCGGCCTCAGCACCTCGCCCCAACCCCTACCCCCCTCTCTCCCTCACATTGCGATGTACACCCACCCGCCCCACCTTACCCCGCTGTCTGTCTGTCTGTCTGTCTGTCTCTCTATCTCCCCCTCTCTGTCTGTCTGTCTGTCTGTCTGTCTCTCCCCCTCTGTATCTGTCTCTGTCTGTCTGTCTGTCTCTTTCATTCTCCCTCCCCCTCCTCTCTCTCTCTCTCTCATTTCCCCTTCAGTGCGAAACAATCGTATTAAGCTGAGCTGAAGAAATTCAAAGATCTTTTATAAAACCTCTTGTGCCTCCACTCCCTTCATGGCAAGGACAGTCTTCAGCAGTCGACGAGCTTTTGAAGTACTCTTCTCTTGTGGTTCCATCAAGAAGAAGAAGGAAGTGATCCCGATGTTAACCTTTTACAACTTTTGTTACTTTGAATGCTCAGTTTTGAACGATAGCGAGAACGAATATGGAACTTTTTGTGTTCTTGTGACACAACCAAATTTTCACAATTTTCGAATGTGACAATGTTCAAGTTGAAAATCACCACTGTTTTCAGGCCACAGCGATACAAGGATTTAAAGGGAACGTTTTGGAAGAGCGTACAGAGCCCATGAGTCAACAACAAAACAAAAGCGAGGAGAACACGTTCGCACCACATAGTTATGGCATATCAGCGCTGTAAGAATGTGTATGGTAGATTTCATTTAACTCGTTGGCTCAAATAAGACAAGGAACAACGTAATACATTCGCAATGGTATGTCTAAAAAGACTAAATTGTATATATATATATATATATATATATATATATATATATATATATATATATATATATATATATATATATAAACAACTACCCCCACTAAAACCAAAACAAACAAAAAACAACAAACAAACAAAAGCAAATAAAAAAACAAACATGCAACATACACAGACTTTGCCACATGACACCATGATATTTCATCGTATTCAAAATGGCAAGAACAATATAAAACAATGGAAAATTTGATACCTACACAATTCTTCGTTTAAAACGGCCAAAACACACACACACACACTTCCTTATCTATGCCTTCATCTTTTGAGGAATGATGGTCGTTTTCTGTAATAA
>NC_134894.1:31466748-31469248 GCF_041734735.1 Babylonia areolata
AACAACAACAGACAACAACAACAACAACAACAACAAAGCAACACTTTAATATTCATGGTCATCATATTGATCTCCCTTCTTCTTCTTCTTCTTCTTCGTAATCGCTCTTGTTCTCCCCCCCCCCCTCCCCCCCGCCCCCCCTCCCCTCTTGTTTATGTTAATCTTCTTCTGCTTCTTGTTCTTCTACTTGTTCTCGTTCTTCTTGTCACAGTTTCGTTTCACAATGGTATCTTTCTGCTATCTGTTCAAATCTTGACTTGATTTAAAGGGTATTCTGATACGAAGTACCAGGCGTTTGGGGGTTTGATCTATGTTGTTACCAGAAAGAAGTAGGCAGGGGTGTTCACTATTTTGGGATTTACTCTGGGGCTTTTGATAATGAGATTTTATTCTTTTCTTTTTTTCTTCTTCTCCTCCTTGCAACGGGGCAATGGCCGTGAAAGTATTGGGTGGGTGGTTTGTCATTCATTGTACTGATTAACCCCTTGTAAAGCCATACGCTGAGACGTTTGAAGTCTCCGCGGAAGTTTCCGTTTACAGGCCTATCTTTCCACTACCCCGCCCTTCTTTCTTGCCTGTGTGTGTGTGCGTGCGTGCGTGCGTGTGTGTGTGTGTGTGTGTGTGTGTGTACGCATATGTGTGTGTGTGTGTATGTGTGCGTGTGTGTGTGTGTGTGCATGTGTGCGTGTATGCATGCGCGCGCGCGCGTGTGTGTGTGTGTGTGTGTGTGTGCACGCGCATGTGTGTGTGTGTGTATGTATGTGTGTGTGTCTGTGTTAATCTCCACCGTTTCAACGGCATTACTCCCACGACGCTCAAGCCAAATCCTAGAGCGATGATGGCAATCCACAGAAAACTATCGATGTCAGGTCGCCAAGCGGACACACACCAGAGGAGACCCTGCACAGCTGCGAAGGCACATCAGTGGTGCTATTATAAGCACCGCCTGTTCTGAATTCAACAAATTACTTACACTTACCTTTGTAAGTACGATCCCTTCTAAAAACAGTCATCACATCGTCTGGGAGGCCAGATTCAGCTTCCTCCACATACTTCAAATAATGACAGCTCCATCATAAATCCTCCGACACAGAGGACTTTCACTAAAATCTCCGCTCAACTGAAGCATGGAATAAATGGAGAGGGATCGAAAGTTGAGTTCACCATGAGAGCTGGGCATGAAAGGCCACAGAATCTCGAACAATGGTGTTTTTTTCTGTACCGATAAGATCTATCTGTCTGAGAAAATGTTGTTTTTCAAAACTGATGAAATCTATCTATCTATCTATCTATCTAATATGTGTGTATGTGTGTGTGCGTGCGTGCGTGCGTGTGTTTGTGTGTGTGCGTCTTTGTGCATGCGTACGTATGTGTGTGCTTGCGCGCGCGCGCGCGTGTGTGTGTATATGTGTGTACGTGCGCGCTTGTGTGTGCATGCATGTGTGTGTATGTGCGTCCGTACGTGTGTGCATGCGTGTGTATGTGTGCGTGGGTGCGTGTGTGTGTGTGTATGTTTGTGTGTGTGTATGTGTGTGTACGTGCGCGCTTGTGTGTGCGTGCATGTGTGTACGTGTGTCTGTGCGTGCGTGCATGTGTGTGTACATGCGTCTGTGCGTGCGCGCATGAGTGTGTATGTATGTGTGGATGCGTGCGTGCGTGCGTATGTGTGTGTGTGTGTGTGTGCGTGGGTGCGTGTGCGCGTGTGCGTGTGTATGTGTGTATGTGAAATCCAAGAACCAACTGCTCGGTGGGACTGACGAGAGGGGTTAGGAGAACGTTCTGATCCTCCCAGGTCGACAGAGTGCAGACCTGGCTGGCTGCTAGTGCCTGAACCCTTCCCCCACCCTTAAGCACACACACACACACACACACACACACACACACACACACACACACACACACACACACACACACGCACACACACAACACACACACACTCCACCACCACCACCACCACCACCACCACACACATACCACACACACACACACACACACACACACACACACACACACACACCGCTCTGCCCTACTCTGCTCTGCTCTGGTATGGTCTAGGCTCGTGCAAGAAGATAGAATGTCATAATTAACACGTAGTACTTGGAAGCTCGCCGGAAACCTGTGTGGGAGTTCGGTGGGGGTCGCAAGAGGAGCGGTGGCCTAGCGGTTATGCACCCGACAGGGGTTCCAGTGCCCCCCCCCCCCCCCCGCTCCCCCGTCTGTCGCTAGTCCCAATGCCAGCAGACAACTACAGGGAACCATCGATGTTAGGTCGCCAGCAGGAGGCCACACACCAGAGGAGACCCTGCTGAGTCACTTCGTTAGTGTTCGGTAGTGCCTGTACTAATTCAATGTACTGAGGACACCACCTACTAAGACCCCCTACTGACGACAATAATGGCTTACGTAGTCGCGGAGCCAGACTGAGTGAGCGTCTCCTCCAGAGTGGAGACCGCCACCACATCCCTCCAACGGCAATGCGGATCCGGATTTTTTTTTTTTT
>NC_134894.1:31474248-31526748 GCF_041734735.1 Babylonia areolata
CAGTTACAGATCCTATAACCTTTTATAACCGTACGGGTAGTGATTTAAAAAAAACCCAACTAAATTCATCATGTAGAAAGGCTCGGACAAAGAATTTAGTGGGGACTCAGTCCTCTGCTTCCGTCGCTTTTGCTGTTTACAACCGAAGTCCTGTTCCCATTCACACCTGGGTGGTGTGAGGAATAAACATATCAGAGTGAAGTGCTTTTCCCAAGGACACAACACCATGCCGAAACGGGGCCTCGAACTGGGTCAGAAGTAAAACTGACGCCAGACACTTCAGGTAAGGCGTCGTCTTCAGATGCTGTAAGCTAGTTCTGTTTACAAGATGCTATCAATGTCCTGGGCTATAAATCCACTCTGCCGATAATAAGGCCTTTGGGTATCTTACCCGAGAACGTCCAGTGTTTTCACTCGCCACACCTTTCTTGGTTTGTTGTTGTTAGTGGGAGTTTGGTGGGTAAAAGCGTTTGCACAAGCGTGTGTGTGTGTGTGCAATAGTCTGTGTAAGTATGTGTGAGTGCTCACGTGTACTAGCTAGGGTGTGTGTGTGTGTGTGTGTGTGTGTGTGTGTGTGTGTGTGTGTGTTTTACCACCTGCAATTAAGCGTTTACGCGTGCATGTATGTAAGTGTGCGTAACTGAGTATAAACTGTAAACGAATTGTACTTACTCTGTGTGTAATGTAATATCTTTAACTTGCGTGCACCCAGAAGCTGCAACAAGAAGCCAAACGCTCCACATCCATTGCCCATTAACGATCATCAATCAAAGATTACACGGAGACAAGACAATAAACAGGAGCAAGCACACCCTTCCCAACCTAACCATCCTGTCCCGATCTTTTTTAGACAATAATTTCTCATCGGTTACCATATCCATTATCATCTACACAGTGTGCTGTGGTTTGTCATCACTACTGATACAGCTGATAACAGATGCTCTGTGTGTGTGTGTGTGTGTGTGTGTGTGTGTGTGTGTGTGTGTGTGTGTCCGACACTCTCTCTCTCTCTCACATACACATACACACACACACTGTGAGTCTGTGTGTGTGTGTGTGTGTGTGTGTGTGTGTGTGTGTGTGTGTGTGTGTGTGTGTGTACGCGCGCGTGCGTGCGCGCGTGCGTGCGCGCGCGTGTGTTTGTGCGTGTGTGTGTGTGTGTGTGTGTGTGTGTGTGGACAGCCAGACACAGAACAGAAGCCCTTTTGACACTGACGTTTGACGTTCATGATATAAGATGAATCTCAGTCCACCCTACGTACCCTCTTGTGTGCTTCCATTCTTTCAAAGTCAGTCGTCTCCTTCCCTTCTCTCTTCTCCCCTCCCCTCCTCCCCAGTCACCCCCCCCCCCCCTTCTCCCTTCCGCCTTATTCCTCGCACCAACCCACCCACCCGCCTAGTCCATTCTTCTCCCATATCTGACACGAAAGCAATAAGCAAGGCCCTCGTGGATGAGTTCTTCGTTTTCTTCTTCTTCTTTTCCCGCTGAAGATTACAAAGCGTTATGTCTGATAGCTCAAGAAATGATGGACTATGTGTGTGGGGTGGTTTGGAAGTTGTGATGATGATGATGATGACGATGGTGGTGATAATGTATATGTGTGTGTACGCGCTGCCAGTGTCAGCATGTCTTTTTTTATCTTTAAAAAAAAAAAAATCTATGTTTGTTTATTGATGTCGTCATTGTTACAAAGTGCACATGGCCTCCGGGTAGACGCTGTATAAACTGATAATAAGAATAAAAATGATAATAACAATAATGATAACAACAGCAACAACAACAACAACAATAATGATAATAATAATGATAATGATGATGATGATGACGATGATTATGATGTTGTTAGGTCGTCGAAGACTTATGGCTCTTCATAACTATTCTGCATGTTTACATCCCTTGCCATTTTCTTCCTTTCTTCCCTTTATTTTCATCCCTGTTTTCTTCAAAGCACAAGAAACACGAGGTAAATACAATTTCAAGTGGTTCGTGAACATTTACTGCGCATAATTTCACAGTTCTTCTCATCCAAAACTCCGCCACTCCCTCTTCCCCCCAAAATAAACCAAAAAATAAGTAAAAGAAAAAAAAAAAGCCACCACCAAAGCTAAACAAACAAAACAAAACACCTCACCCTGTTCGCTTGCAGAACATTCGCTGACGTAAGTCAGTCAGCTGAAGATAGTCGGTCGTCCTTTCAAACTTTGATGTCCGTCATCCTCCCTGCTTCCCTCCCCTGTACTTCACCATTCTTGTTCTTCCCTTCTTGTTCTTGGATTCTGACATGGGAGTTCACTCTCCCCCGTCCCCCCACCACCACCCACCTTTGCACCCTTTTCCCTACCCAACCTTACCCCCCCCCACCCCCCCAACCCCCTCCACACCCACACCCACACCCTGAACAACAGCTCCTGGAGCAGGGTGGTGGTTGGTCGGTGCGTTACTTTCATCCTCCCCTCACCTCCCTTCTCTTCCCTTCCCTCCCCGTTCCCCCCCCCCCCCCCACACACACACTCTCACTCCACCCCGAAGTACTCCACCCTCCTCCACCCCCATCCCCACTGCCCTTTCTCTTCATGCCTCAAGGCGCCGCACTCTCTGTTCTGGCCAGGACTGACGAGGGTCACAAAGACCGCCACCAACCTCCACTTACCACCACCACTACCACTACCGCCACGGGTTCCATTTGCAACAGGCGGTCCCGTGCCCTTTGATCGTGCCGCCGCCGGCCAATCAGACGGCCAGGGCTTAGGCACGTGGGTGTCGCCAGCCCAGGGTCTGACCAATCGCTGCCGGCTCCTTTAGCGCGAGCAGCCCTGGTAGCTGGTAGGGCACAGCAACAGCTTATAGCTTCCGCGCCGGCTTTGATTCGATTCCTGCTGGGCCGACTTGCGACATCGCGTAGGAGGCGGCATCAAAGGGTTGTTTATCTTGTTGCCTCACAAAGCCACGCGAGGCAGCAGCATAAAAGGGCGAGGTATAAAAGGAACTGTGGGGTTCGGGTTCACGGCATAAAATCTTCTCGGTTTCAGCATCAGAGGACCAACTGACAGCAAGGAGAGAGAGAGAGAGAGAGAGAGAAGTCGGTAATAAGATCACGTTTCAATAGACATTACAGAAAAAATAAGAGTTCCAGCTGCTTTATTTCTAAGCGTATACATATGTACCGACCTGGATGACATAACCCAAGGCATCAGCTTTGTTTGATAAAAAAAAAAAAAACAACTTTAATTTTTTTTTGATTAACAGCACATTAATGTTTTAAATAAGATCTGCTGCTGCGAACTTTATTACTAGGTGCTTTTTTTTCCTTCATAATACTGTGGTTTTGCTGGAGGTCCTTCAGAACTGACACACATTCCTGGACATCAACAGACTGAACTCAGTATGGAATGTACTGCGACGACCAGACACACAGTGGTGCGGACCAGAACGGGACTGGAAAACGGCGAAAAGGAGCATCTTTTAGTTCACAGCTAATGTCATCTTTGTATATTTGTGCCTTTTTCACTTTTTAATTGATCATCATCTGCTGTTACAAAGACTGCACCCGTTGACCACTACAGCTATATGCGTCGTTGGCTGACGTGTTTCGAGGTTTAACAGACACCACCTAGTGAAAAAAAAAATTAACTAAAAAAGAGGAGATTTGGAAGAAAAGGAAGAACAGAGGACAGGCGAAAAAGCGGTAGACAATGCATCTCCGTGGTGACCATGTGACCGCCGTGCTGCAGGTGATGTTGCTGCACGTGCAGGTGACGCTATGCGCCCTCCCCTCCGCCTTCCGTCACGGCGGCACGAACAACCAACTGCAGAGGGGGGACCACCACAACCACCTTGACCAGAACAACAGGGACACCACAGCCTCTGCTCTAAACACCAGGAGGTCCCTACCCCTCCCAGGGGAAGCCAGTGGCGCGGCACCGGGGAGCGACCTGGTCCCCCAAGGCCGCCGCCGCTTCTACTACAAGTCACGGGGGTCCGCGTGGAACCACGACACGCCGGACCCCGCGGGACTGGACAGCCGACAGCACCGCTGGGCCACCGCGGCCTACAACTTCGTGCACAGCCTGGACTGCCAGGACGTGTTCTTCACCACGCTGAAGGAGTGCCGGGCCCTGGTGGCGGTGCCCAAGCACGTAATGAACGTGCACGTGGCTCTGCCCTCCCCGTACGGAAAGTTCCGGACGACCATCCCCGAGGAGTCTGGTCCGTTAGGGTCCGGACTGCATGACGCAGTTCTGGTGGTGGACCCTTACCCACGGGCCAGCTTTGGCCACCTCGTCGTCGTCTTCTTCGTGGATGGAGGAGTGTCCAGCAGTCACTGCCACAACATGGGCGGCGTGTATCTCGGTGGGTTGTGGTGTGTCCGTGTGTGTGTTATGTGTGTGTGTGTGTGTGTGTGTGTGTGTGTGTGTGTGTGTGTGTGTGTGTGTATCTCACTGTCTGTGTCTCTGTGTCTTTTTCTCTAAGTGAGTGCAGTGATGTTGTATTGTGTTTGTGTTGTGTTGCATTGGCGTGTATCTCGGTGGGTTGTGGTGTGTCCGTGTGCGTGTTATCTCTGTGTGTGTATCTCAGTGTCTGTGTCCCTGTGTCTTTCTTTCTCTCTAAGTGAGTGTAGTGATGTTGTATTGTGTTTGTTCTTTTGTTGTATTGGCGTGTATCTCGGTGGGTTGTGGTGTGTGCCCCTGTGTGTATGTGTGTGTGTGTGTTTGTGTGTGTGTGTGTGTGTGTGTCTGTTTGTCTGTCTGTCTGTCTGTCTGTCTATCTTTATCTCTCTCTGTAGGTGTCTGTAGTGACGTGTATGTGTTTGTGCTGTGTTGTATTGGCGTGTACTTCGGTGAATGGTGGTGTCCCTGTGTGTTAATCTGTGTGTGTCTCTATCTGTCCTCTGTCTTTTTCTTTCTCTCTAAGTGTGTGTGGTGATGTTGTATTGTGTGTGTTTGTGATTGGCGTGTATCTCGGTGTGTGTGTGTGTGTGTGTGTGTGTGTGTGTGGAGTGACGTTGTATTGTGATTCTGTTGTGTTTTTTTGCGTTTCGCCTATTTCGATGGGTGTCCATAGTTTTTTTGTCTTTGCATGTACCGACATTGCATTGCATTGCTTTGCATTGCATTGCATTGTATCGTATTGGCGTGTACCTCGATGAGTGTCCATGGTTCTTCTCCTTGTGGGTGTATTTTACTGAATTGCATAGTATTACTTTCAAGTCACAACATATTTTTTTGGTGTGTGTGTGGAAACGGTTTAATCGTTTTAATTCAAGAAACAAAACGCAACGGTCAATTTACAAAATCTTGAATTAAAAAAAAAAAGGTTGGCCGAGCAACAACAGGCAGTCGTGCTGTTCCATGCAATACACACGATCAGTAACAACAGCAACAACAACAACGGCAACACTCTCTCTCTCTCTCTCTCTCTCTCTACACACACACACACACACACACACACAATCTATATAACCTCCTGTCTTTACATTTACATATGATCTCTGTCTGTATGGTCGGTTAATTAGATCGGAGGAAGAAGTCAGAGATATGTCACGTGCTTTGTGTAAAAAAAAAAAAATCTCACAGGGAAAAAAGGCACAATATTATTTTTATGACCTCGCATTTCTGTGTGTGTGTGTGTGTGTGTGTGTGAGAGAGAGAGAGAGAGAGAGAGAGAGAGATTCTGGCCTGAAGAATTATGATTCGATATATATATATATATATATATATATATATGTGTGTGTGTGTGTGTGTATGTGTGTTGTCCGTCCATCTTTACCTTGTCTTCCGTGGCAAAAACGAAATTAATTATTTCTGTCATGTGTTCCTGATTATGATTGAAAACTTTTCTTTTCTTTTTTTTCAATTAAAGCTATTGATACATACAAACAAAATTAAGCTGTGTGATTTTCAATATGGAATTAATCTTGTAGCAGTTATCCTTTTTAACAGCTGTCATCACTCTTGTTTATATGTCTACTTGTTGTCCATGTCTTAGTATTTCAAGTGAGACAACAGAGGCAAGGCCTTCAAGACTCACTTGTGATACACTTTTAAAAAAAAAAATCCAAGCTTTTTATGTATTGAGTATAATTTCAAAATGTAATGTTTAAGATGAGAAAGATCAGTTTAAAGCAAATTAACTCCCCTAGCATTAATTACAGAGTAATTTCCCTTGTTTACCATCTGCACCAAAACGTTTGCAAAATAAATAAAACTTCCATGCTTAGCAAAAGAAGTTCCTGTTTGAACAGAAAATGATAATAATGACTGCTCTTGTTGTTGGGTCAGAATATCAGATCAAAGTGCCAAGTTTAGATAATACAAAAAATATAAATATAACAGTAAATGCAGTTTGCATATAATTAGGCTTCATTTTTTATTTTTTTGTGCCCATCCCAGAGGTGCAATATTGTTTTAAACAAAGTGACTGGAAAGAACTGAATTTTTCCTATTTTTATGCCTAATTTGGTGTCAACTGACAAAGTATTTGCAGAGAAAATGTCAATGTTAAAGTTTACCACACACACACACACACACACACACACACACACACACACACACACACACACACACACACAGACAACCGAACACCGGGTTAAAACATAGACTCACTTTGTTTACACAAGTGAGTCAAAAATTAGGAACTCGCGGAAATGACTCAAGTACAGAGCGTAATGATTAATCACATCAAATGACAATGAACAATGTAAAGATATCGTGGTTAATTTTTTTTTTTTTTTTTTTTTTTTTGGGGGGGGGATGGCATGGCTCTCTCTCTCTCTCTCTCTCTATATATATATATATATATATATATATATATTTATATATATGTGTGTGTGTGTGTGTGAATACATTTCCCCCTTTTTTTTATAGTGAAAGTTTTTATTGTCATCTTTTTGGAAGGGGCGGGGGGTGAAAGGGGAAGGGTGACACTTCACAAACGATTATTCAGAACGACCCATGACAGGCTACTTAGCAGGACTGACAACTCAAAACTTTGCAGTATAACTCTGAATCACGGGCAAGCCTGCCCTATTTAAAAGTCAATTTAATATTCCTATTATTATCATTATTATTAATATTAGTAGTAGTAGTCGTAGTAGTAACAGTATTTCTATTTCTTTAAATGCACAGGATTGTCACGTAAAAATCCAGGAAAACCTTAGGTACATATATAATCTCTTTTCAAATAACAATGTACAGAAATAGTGCATACAATATTTGATTATTGATTATTTTTTTATGAATAATGACCATCATCATCATTATGATAGAAATGATAATCATCCAAATAATAGTATTATTTATTTTCAGTCTAATATCATCTTATGTGAACAGACTATGAATAAATAAAAGAAAACGAAACGAACTTAGGCATATATGTTTTTGCACTGTGAACACTGGATAGTATTTTGGGGTTTTTCTAAAAGGCATAAAACCGTACCAGACTGATCCACATGCACTATATCACATCTGCTGGGGGAAAAAAACCCAGATAATTTATAGTTCTGGTGAGCATTTAGAGCGGTGCGGTGTTGAGCGATGGCGTGATACCGACCAGGAGGAAGCGAGGGTCCTTGGGTTCGATTCCCACGAATAACACGGACTGGGATTTTTTTTTTTTTTTTTTTTTTTTTTTTTACTTTCCTCCTTCCCGCCCTCAATAGACGTTTTGAGTGGTGGTCTGGGTACTAGTCTTTCGGATGAGACGATAAGTCGAAGTCCCATTTGCAGCAAGCGCTTAGCCACGTAAAACAACCTTCGGTAACAACAACAACAGCAACAACAAATGTGTAAAAAAAAAATTATCTCGACATGAAAACAAATATTTTTTTCAAGACAAAGAAAAAAGGAATATGGGTGGTTCTGTACTATGGCAAGCAACTCTCCCCTGGGAGAGCAAGC
Organism: Babylonia areolata; assembly: GCF_041734735.1. Taxonomy (NCBI): domain Eukaryota; kingdom Metazoa; phylum Mollusca; class Gastropoda; order Neogastropoda; family Buccinidae; genus Babylonia; species Babylonia areolata. The sequence goes on from NC_134894.1 coordinate 31,482,145, forward strand.
TCTAATTTCACACAGAGAAATCTGTGTAGAGACAAAAACGTAAAACAATACATTTACGGACGCGAACTTCATTGGCAGTGACATCTACGAGACATGTAGTTCTGCACCCTTTTACCTGGTGTAGACGGTGTTTCAATTTCCGCTTTACAAACACAACAGGTCCCATGGTTTCCGAATGTTAAAAATCGCACATACGGTCATTGGTTTTAGACATATTTTACACAAAATATGGTACACTTCCACTTTTACAGCTTTCACATATTGCATTCAAATATGTTTGTGCAACCAATGTCCTAAACCATACAACTATGATTTTATATAAATCTCTCTCTCTCTCTCTCTCTCTCTCTCTCTCTCTCTATATATATATATATATATATATATATATATATATATATATATATATATATATTTCTGCCACCCAGGCTGTCGTTTGTGTGTGTGTGTGTGTGTGTGTGTGTGTGTGTAAGGCGGGGAGAGGGTATATGTTGTGGGTGATGCTATATACTGTTTAAGAATGGTACTTTTTAGCGAGTTTTTATCTTTTCATTTTTTGTACTCCTGTACCTTATTCTTTCCACATGTTAAACGGGCTTTGGCCCGCAGGATAAGCGTCATGTGAATGCTGCATGTTATTATTATTATTATTATTTAGGTGGGTTTTTTGTGCAATTTGCATTCTTTACTATTCCCAACACCCTATTAACTGGAGCGAAGACGTAATTGCCGTTACATGAGTCATGGAACAAAATGGACCACTACAAGCATGGCCTGACCAGTAAAAAAAAAAAAAAAAAACTTGACAGGGAATCAGACAAGAATGAAGATATATACATATGTGTGTGTGTGTGTGTGTGTGTGTGTGTGTGTGTGTGTGTGTGTGTGTGTGTGTGTGTGTGTATGCGCATACGTCCGTGTGTGTGTGTGTGAGTGTGTGTGTGTGTGTGTGCGCGCGCGCGCACGCGCGTGTATGTGTACGTGCGTTTGCTTATGATTTGTGTGTGTGAGAGAGAGAGAGGGAGAGAGAGAGAGAGAAGAAGGATGGAGGGAGGGAGGAAGCAATTTTGTTGTAAAAACAATGTACTGTATGCTGGGTTTTCTACATCGTTAAGATTCAGACAGACAAAACAGGTAGTTGACAAGAACTCCAGACAGTTTGAGTTTCACTTTCCACACGTTGGTGTCACTTGGTACAGAAAAAAAACATTGTGTTATCTTCCCCACCACATCTTATCTGCTCTAGGCCCTGAGCCAATGAACCACAAGAGCGGGCAGGATCGAGACAGCGAAATAACAATGGAAGTTGGGAGAGGGATCGTCCCGTGTTGTATAACTCTGTAATCACACAAGATTCTGGTCTCGTTTGAAGTAGTGGTGGCTGTCTGGCCATACCCCGACAGTGTTCCTTCTCCTTTCCCGTGGCCCTGTTCATTGTTTACCTACCAAAGTAGGTGTTTCTTCAGTCGACTCGTGCAAACATTTAGAATGAAAAGCGAATTAGTGGTTAAGTGTTAAAAGATCCCGAAGCCTTTCACAGCCATCGGGGACAGTGAATTTATATCCACTGTGTCTAGGGCTTGGCATTGGAAGACTGGGACTAATCTTCTTCTTCTTCTGCCGTTTTAACCTTCTCCGACCGAAGCCAGGTTCCCAGTCAGATCTGAGTGAAGTGAGGCAAGTCGAGAGTAAAGTGCCTTTCCACCAGGACGCAACATCATGCTGAAATGGTGCCTTGAATTCTGATTACTGTAGGACAAAAGGACCAGTCCATGTTTAGACTGTTCAGGTTATCGTTAGTCTTCTTTCAGACGTCTTAAACAAATGTGGCATCTTGTACCATTACATTTGACTAAATATGACGTCAGATATGGTTTTTTTTTTATTATAAGTTATAATAATAATAATGATAATAATGATAAAAATAATGGGTACTCATATAGCACACCATCTAGAAATCTGCTCAGGGGCTTTACAAAACGATTAATTTTAGTTGTTTTTTTGTTTTGTTTTTGTTTTTTGTTTTTGTGGGTTTGTTATTGTTGTTTTTTTGTTGTTGTTTTTTGTTTTTTGTTTGTTTGTTTTTTTGTTTTGTTTTGTTTTGTTTTGCGTAGCACAATATATCATTGTCACTTAACAAAAATTGTTCAAAGTTTCTAGTCCTTCAGTAGGAATCCTGAGTTTTAGTGTGAAAACTGAGACCTTACCAAAGTTGAATACCCCGGTCGGACAACCGAATCACCCCGCACGGTAACTTTGGCAGAACTACTGGAGCCAAAGACACACACACACACACACACACACACACACACACACACGTGGCCAACACCAGCGGCCGAACCGGCGGCACCTCGACAGCTGCTTCTGGCACTTCCTTGTTGCTAGCTAGCTGTGTGGACAGCTGTGGACAGCTGTCAGCAGGACAGGGAAACAAATCACGTTTCCTCTCCTACTTCCTCACACCACCCCGAACTACCCTACCCCACCCAACCCCTCCCTCTCTCCTGTACCCCTCCTGTTCATCCCCCATCTCCACCTCGGCTTTCCCCCTGACCCCCCAGCCCCTCCCACCCCCACACGATTCAGTTCTGTCCACTGCTTTGTCTTGTTCCCTTTTGGACACTAAAATGGGTCAATCATTATCTGATGGATTTTGATAATCTCAAAGAACCCATGGCAACGAGAGTGTTGTCCTCCGGCAAAGTTATGTAAAGAAATCCACAATGATAGGTACATAGATATAATGAGCATGCACTCAAGGCCTGACGAGCGCGTTGGGTTATGCTGCTGTCAGGCATCTGCCTAGCAGATGTGGTGTGGCGTATATGGATTTGTCCGAACACAGTGACGCTTCCTTGAGAAACTGAAACTGAAATGAAAACTTTGATAAATCCCACCCACACCACACCCCCACCTCCACACACAGGAATGCGGCTCTGTCTACTGCTTTGTCTTATTCCCTTTCTTACACTCAAAATGGGTCAACATTATCTGATGGATTTTTGTTAGATCCACGTCACATCTGGTAATGCAAGCTACTTTTAGAAGGTCACTGTACGTTTGAGAAGTGAATTCTTTTAGAAGATATTTGTATTTGTATTTCTTTTTATCACAACAGATTTCTCTGTGTGAAATTCGGGCTACTCTCCCTAGGGAGAGCGCGTCGCTATATTACAGCGCCACCCATTTTTTTGTATTTTTTCCTGCGTGCAGTTTTATTTGTTTTTCCTACCGAAGTTGAATTTTCTACAGAATTTTGCCAGGAACAACCCTGGAACAAATGTATATACAACATCCCCGCTATGTGCTCGATCTTTAGTCAAAAGCAAGTGGAAGATTCCTGGTGGAGAGAATTCTTGTAGCGGGATCACTAGATCGAGATTCTCATTAGTGGTAATGAGTTTACATGGGTTGTGAAAAATAGGTACAAATACATATGCAGTTTCCTTGGCCTTTGACGTTTGACCAAGATGATGGTCAGAATGACCGATTATTTTCAATAGTTTGATGACGTATTCATTGGCCAGGTCGTATTGAAATCACACAGTTGGAGAGAAGCAACTGTCCATGAAAGCACACACACACACACACACACACACACACACACACACAGACGGACAGACATGCTTCATACTTCACCGGAAATGATTCAACCTCGCATGCACAGATCCGGAGAAAAAAATGACAGAAAAAAGAACACGCGGCTTTTTTTTTTTTTTTTTTTTTTTTTTTTTTTCCTCGCTAGTCGTTTTTGCTTTCTTCATCAGCTTCATTACGAAGATCCCCCGGTGTGAAGATGTAAATATTCTCTGGAAGAGAGTTAATCCCAGCCCTTCTCTCAACGAAACAGACGATAGCTTCCGCCGATGATATTCGAAACTGACTGGAGGAGAAAACGCCCGAACTGCATGTGTTACTGTCCCGATTTCCTGTTGTAATTTCAAAAACTCAAGGACCTATCTAGCGGCAACTTTCGTGCATTGTTGAAAGTCCTGTTTTAGCTTCCTGAATGATTGCACCCACTTTACCGGTAATGTTTTGTGCATGTATGAAATAGTACCATTAGTAGATGTTGTGACCCATTTTCTGTGGTTTTCAACTCTTATTTTGTACGTTATTTTTCTCGATTCTGATGCGGATTCAGTCAGTAAACTAACGAGTCACCATCTTGCTTTTTTTTTCCGTTTTTCGTCCCACAAACCATGGAATGTAACCAGTAGGTGCAATAGTTTATGATGCCAAAATAGGACGAATTAGCGTTAGTAGATGTTGAAACACTTTCTGTGGTTTTCGACTCTATTTTTAGGGTTAATGTACATAACTTTGATAAAGATTCGGTAGTTACACTAATTTGCGGCAGTCTTGCCAGGTCCACAAACCGTCTGCCTTTCCACCAGGACGCAACATCATGCTGAAATGGTGCCTTGAATTCTGATTACTGTAGGACAAAAGGACCAGTCCATGTTTAGACTGTTCAGGTTATCGTTAGTCTTCTTTAAGAGGTCTTAAACAAATGTGGCATCTTGTACCATTACATTTGACTAAATATGACGGCAGATATGTTCATTCGTTCTGTACAGACCCCGTTCCCTTTCATATCAATAAAACAAAGAGGAAACAAAAAGGCACGGGGGCTTGATTCAACAAATAATTATCTGCTCGTGTTCATGATAGAGGGCATTTCTTGTCGTCATCATCATCATGATCGTCGTTGTTGTCACCCTCCCTCCCTCTCGTTCTCTCTCTCTCTCTCTCTCTGTCTGTCTGTCTGTCTGTCTCTCTGTCTGTCTGTCTGTCTGTCTCTCTGTCTGTCTGTCTGTCTTTCTTTCTTTCTTTCATTTTATCCAAGCTTTGTGACGTGAAATGTCAACTAAGCAATCCCGAGACAAAGTTAAAACAACAACAACAAGGGGGCGGGGTGAGGGGAGGGGGACACGCTTTCCCGCAATCCCACGCTTTCTCACGTGCTAGAAAGCAAAGCATGGGCCAACATGGTTCTGATGATGGCGATCATGCTGAACGATGCTATTGCTGATGTTGATGCTGCTGCTGCTGCTGCTGCTGATGATGATGATGATGATAATGATAATGCTGCTGCTGCTGATGATGATGATTATGACGATGACAATGAAATATTGATGATGCTGTTGATGGTGGTGACGATGATCATGATGGCGGTTCCAGACGGAGACGAGTGCATGCACCTCGCCTTACGACGCCGATGTCGGAACGCCCTGGAGAGACTGTCGCGAAGACGCAACTACGCCAGACGCTGCGAGATCAACTTCCTGCCCGTCGTGCATCTGTCCACGCGCGGGTCCCGCAACCACCACTCCTCCACCTCCTCCTCCTCCCACCCCTCCTCCTCCTCAGACCACCACCACCACGAGGACCGGAACCACCTGGAGTGTCGGTCAGAGCTGGCGGGGTTCGCCAGCTGCCCCCCTCTTCGGCCTGCCAACGAGACAGCGGGTCTGGTGTGTGACCACCTGAGGGACAACACACGCCGCTGCTCCACCACCCATGACAGCGGCGTCAAGACCAGCTGCCGCATGTTCGAGGTGTGTGACCAGGCCGTGCTGCTGTCCGGGGGCTGGAACCGCCAGACCAGCGGCCCGCGACACGTGGAGAACCTGAGACGCATGTTCAGCATGCTGCGTCACCACGGGTTCAAGCGGCGCAACATCAAGGTCTTCTTCGCCAATGGGGCGCCGCCTCTGCGAGGTGAGCTTGGTTGCTGGCTATCTGCACGTGTGAAGTCATGTCTTTGAATCATGTGTGATACGTTAGTGAGATAACGATTGGTTCCTTAGGCCTTTCAAAACCCCTTAAGGTATAGCCCATCAAGAAGAGGCCTCCATAGTGTCTCTTATCCAGTGCCTTTGCCTCTGTCTGTTCCCAGGTAAGGCCCATGTTCTTGAAGGTCTCTTCGCCAGGTGAACGTGGTTCCTGCATGTGTGCCTCAGTCAAAAAGCAGTCCTCGGAAAACAGTGATTGAACCTTGGTCCGTAATTGAAAGCCGTCTTTGAATCCTGTCATCTCCCTAAGTTCATGTGTACAGAGTATGTCCATAGGTACACATGGGTGTGCCGAGTCCGCAGTCTGTAATTTCAAAACAGTCCTTAAAACGCTGTCCACCCCATAAGTACGTTTGTACGTGGTTCCTGGTCTTAAATTAGTTCTCGAACTCTGTCTGCTCCGTAGGTAAATATGTACTTTGTTCATGGAATAATAGCTGCTATTTGATCGTAACCTCCCGTTAGTTCACGCGGGCCATCAAATGTGTGAACCAGAATTGCAAAAAGCTTCTCAGGCAAAAACAAGGATGTATAACTGAAGCACTTGTAATGTGCCTTTTCTGGGTGGAATGGCTTATCATGAAAAGTGCGACGAGCTACGATTTTTGAGAAAAGCGGCTGTGGCAAACGAAACTAGTTATACCAAAACCTCATAGTGGACTGTCTCAGAGACTTTGGTCCGACTCGCAGAGTTGTTATTGATTTAATTTTCAGACTGTTGTGTAATTCATTACAAACATTGTTGTCACCGTACCAGGTGCATTTATTTTAGCGAAGTTACAGTTCAACATATCATTTTGGATTGTGAATTAATGAAGCCTTGCTTTCATGAAAGTGTGGGAACGTCGATGTCTTTTATTTTTTTTTACCTTCATTATCAGTTTCTTTTAATCATACTTCTACTTATTTCAAATGTTCATCCCTGATTTCATTCCCTGTCTTGTTTCCCCCTACCTCACCGTAACCCCCCACCTTCTCCGGTCTTATTGTTATTATCCTTTTAATGATAACATTCAAATGTGAAAATTAATGCTTCCTCCAAGTCCAATGCCGGAGCAAGGGGAAGAAGTTAACAGGGTCAGATTGCATGAACTATCTTTGCAGTGCTAAGTTAAGAATTTTCCTAGGTTTATACCAGTTCCACAAACTTTAGAAAGTTCTTTAAAATAAGCAAAGTAAATTAAACACTGGAAAAGTCGTTTGTGTAAACCGCCCAAATCGCAGTTCACGTCTTACTCAAAACTGAAAGTTCCCAGTCAAAGTTCACTTCAAAATTCTTGACTACAGCACACCGTTTCCAAGAGGCTTTAGGACTTCACTATAAATTGACCTCGTATTACTGTTTTGTTCTTTTGTCCAGTGAGTCAGAACAGTGGTTGCTCTTTGATACTCGTTTCTAACATATATATATATATATATATATATATATATATATATATATATATATATCCCACAGTCGAATATTATAGGATCAGAATCGAACAGAAAAAAAATCGGCATAATCACACATCATAGTAAATGAGAAGAAAACAATAACAAAAACTCAGAAATTTATTCCCAGAAGACAAAACTGTCCAGGGAAAAGATTGCGGCTGAAATCAGCACTGAGACCAGCATGGAATGTGACAGCAGTAAGGGAAGGAGTGGGATGGGTGGGAGGATTAAACAAATTAGACTTCTTTTTTCTTTTTCTTTTTTTAACCGATTTCCGTTCAGGATGTTTACTGTAGAAAATGTAGGTGAGGTGTGTGTAGGTGGGGGCGAGGTGGTTAGGGGTGAGGGTGGGGTAGGGATTACAGTGATAAGAAATGGGTGGGGAAAGTGTTGAACTGTGAAGGATCGGCCCTGATTTCAATGAGCACACGAACACAGCAGGGTACATCCTGTTCGTCCCAGTCCTGTGTTTCAGCTCCCCCCAAAATCTACAGATGTAATCCGAGGTACTGACATGAACTCTTCGGTTTACTCCCCAGATCAGCAAGGTGCTGAAATTCTGTACCGCCACCAACCCCTGGTTACAATGAGGGCAGGGGGTCTGGATGGTCGTCGAGGAGAAAGCCAGCAGTTATCTCTTCCCCCCTCCCCCCTCCTCTGCTCCCCCGCCCCCCCTGCCGGGCAGACCTTGCCTATCTTGACGCTCTGTTTGTTGTTCCGGAGTTGCAGAACATCTAACACGCACCTTCCCACCCACATACCCCCCCCCCCAAAAAGACTTCTTCATATCCTGTGTGTGTGTGTATGCATTATTTCTCTCCTGTCTTTGTCAGTTTGTTTCTCTGTGTTTTGTCTATCTGACCGTCAGTCTGTCAGTTTATCTCCCTTTCTGCGTTCGCGTTCGCAAATAGGGAAAGGCGAGGGAGTGGGGTACTGGGGGGGGGGGGGGGGGTGTTAGGAAATAAAGAGGGAGTTGCAGGGTACGTACTGGTGGTAGTGGTTGGGGGTGGGGGTGGGGAGGGGGTAGTTTGCGCGCGCCTGTCTTTGTTTCTACGTTCGCCCATTAGTGAGGCCAACAAACCTGCAGGGGTTTATTTTCTTTGCGCGCACGGCCTTCCGTGAGATCTGGGTCTGGGAGCAAACTGCCGGATGTTCGGGGGAGAGACGTGTACATGGAGAAACCTGCTGCTGCCAACGTTTGGTGGGCGGGAAGGGACTAGAGACGGGGTTTGTTCCCTTGCAGAGCATGGGTAGGGGGTCTTGCCGGGGTGTGGGTAAGCCATCGTCGACATGCTGACGAGTCATGGGGAATGGCGATGACAGCGGTTTGTGTGTGTGTGTGTGTGTGTGTGTGCGCGCGCGCGCGCGCCATAGTTTTCACTGATGCAAGTCACGAAGCGCATTTATTTTCTGTTCTTTCTTCTTCCTTTTTGCAACGACAGCGTTATCTTAAATCCCTGCTGTACAAAGCCATGGTGTAGACGTGCCGATTTATTGAATCAGAATCTGAAATTTAGTATTAGAGTTTGGAAGAAGCTGGGTGTTTGAAATACATCCATATGAAGATAGCTACAGTGTTGTTGCTTAAAAATCAATGTATAGCTTTCGCATTGTTATAGGTTACGATTTGCAGTTAGCACTTTTATTAACACGCGTTGATCCTGAGTCAATATTCATTTGGTTTCTGTTCACCTGTTGTTGCTATGTTTGTTTGTTTGGTGTGGGTTTTTTTGTTTTGTTTGTTGTTGTTGTTGTTGTTGTTGTTGTTTTATGTGTGTAATGTTGTGGGCGGTGGGGTGGGAGCGGGAGTGAATGTAGGGTATGTGGGTGGGTGTGTATACACCTGTTTGCTGTGTATGTGCGCAAGCAATCACAGCATCAATACAAGCACTTACGTACGGCGTTTGTTCGAGCAAAACAGTTTTCTTTGCACCTGCGGAGAGACCGGAGAGAGACGAGAGAGAGAGGGAGAGAGAGAGAGAGAGAGAGAGAGGAGAAAACTGACACGCTGTGAAACTGTCTGCTGATTATTGTTCCCACTCTCGCACTCTTTGATGCCAGGTCACACGAGCAGGAAACTGCCAGAGTACTTGAGTGCACGATCCATTGTCGTCATTTGGCAATCCGCATACAAACAAATACACTCACACACGCACGTACGCACAGACACGCACACACACACACACAACACACACAACACACACGCACATACACACACACACACACACACACACACACACACACACAAACACACACACACACCTCCCCCTCCCCTTCCCCCACATCATCTCAACAACAACATCTTTCACTTCAGTTCACAATCCCATCCTCGTTAAAGTTCAGAAAAAATACCGTTTGGGGACTCGAACCTACCTCCCTTCCACTCCACGGAAAAGCTGAAATTTTCTGCCTGAACCTTTTGTGAACCACTCAGCCACGAAGTCCCCGCACTGCAGAACCTAATAGCCAAGGTTGAGTGATCGCAGGAGACGCGAAACACCTGTATATATCCCCAATGGAAAGGTCTCTCACCTGGGCGAAGCGCGCAGTGACCATCACAGCTGACCGCACTGACTCCACGTTACCGCTTGTATTGGTCACGCTTCGCTGTTTCTCAGCAATTCCATTGAGGTGCCGAGCCCAGCGCGTGATGGGGAAGGAAGGAGGGTGAGAGGGGTGGGTGGGTGAGGGTGGTAGTGGTGGTGGAGGCGGTTGGGTTAGAGGGTGGAGAGTGGGGTGGGGTGGGGTGGGGTAGGGTGTGGTGGATGGAGAGTGTATTACCACCACAACGAAAATGTTGTTAGTGGTGTTGTACGATGAGTGAGAGAGAGGGGGAGGGGAGGGAGGGTGATTGGGGGGGGGGGGGGGGGGGGGAGGGGAGGAGGGGCAGGGGAGAGAGACACAGAGAGAGACGGAGAGAGAGGACAGGGGTGAGGGAGAGAAGCAGAGAGGGAGAAGAGAAAAACTGGGTTTGAATTGAATTGTTTTATGATCTCCTGGATCAACAAAAAATGTAAAGAATAACATTCTCTCTCTCTCTCTCTCTCTCTCTCTCTCTCTCTCTATATATATATATATATATATATATATATATATATATATATATATATATGCTTTAGCCTTCTTGAGATATGTTGTTGGTTTTACTCGATTCAGATTTCACGTGGTTGAACTGGTCTTTTGAATGGTCTGTTGTATTGTTGATACTGGATTAAAAAAAAAAATCCCTTGTCAACATTATTAGTGGATGTGCAAGTGCTTTAGTATTCTTTACATATTCTAAACTCGATAATTTGAATTCTACGCGGACTAAACAGCACATGGTCCAAGTGGCCTGTGAACTTTATAATAATAATAATAATGGTATTTATATAGCGCTGGATCTTGTGCAGAGACAAATCAAAGCGCTTTCGCACCAGTCATTCACACGCATGCATAACTCTAAAACTGTAGAAACTAAAGACAAGGAAGGGCAGGCAAGGCAGGCTATTTTGGGAAGAGGTGGGTTTTAAGGCCAGACTTGAAAGAACTGAGTGTGGAGACTTGACGAAGCGAAAAAGGAAGTTCATTCCAATCGCAAGGTCCAGAAACAGAGAAAGAACTTTATGCTGCTTCAGGTGATATTCTGAATTGTTTTGGTTTCTGTCAGACTGGTTTCAATACCTGATGGGTTGGCAGTGTCAGAAGCAACATGATGTTTTGCTTTGATTCTCCACCTCCACTCCCTCTCTCCCTCCCTCGTCTTCAGCCCCCCCCCCTCCCCCTCCTCCCTAGTCCCTCTTCTATGTGCATGTTCATCGGGGCAGAAAATAGATTTACACGTTAATTACGTATGTAAAAGATCCCGTTGTAACCCATATCAAGGTTCGGTGAGATTCCGAAACGGACTCCTCCCTCCAGCTAGCCATGTCATTCCCGGAAAACGGAGTATGGCTACCTGTGTGGCAAAGGCTGAAAACGGTCATACACGTAAAAGATCACTCCCATGACATGAATGAATGTGGGAAGAGCATCAAACGGTTGGGGGAGGAAGAGGAGAAGAAGGAGGGGGGGAGAAGGAGGAGAAAAAGAAGAAAGAAAGAAATAGGAGAAGACTGATCATGGGAAAAAAATAAAGAGGAAGAGTTAGAAGATCACACCTATTTTTTTTTCCCTGCCCATTTGCAGGGCATTAGAAGTCACGTGGGGATTTCGGAAGCGCGTGCTTCCGGCGCATTGGTGGCGCATCCAATCAGGTTAATGATCCGCGCGTGCTGCACGGTGCAGTGGAAAGAGTGCGGAACGAACACTTCTTCACTGCCAGCATCTGTTGCGTCAGTCCGGCCTCCTCCGACCCCACTGCACTCTTCACAGGCACACACACACACACACACACGCACGCACGCACGCACACGCACACACACACACGCACGCACGCACGCACACACACGCACACACACACACACACGCACGCACACACACACACACACACACGCACGCACGCACACACACACACACACACACGCGCGCACGCACGCACGCACATACGCACACACACACGCACGCACGCACGCACACACACACACACACACACACGCACGCACGCACACACACACACGCACACGTACGCACGCACGCACACACGCACACACACACGCACGCACGCACGCACACACGCACACACGCACGCACGCACGCACACACACACACACACACGCACACACACACACGCACACACACACAGAGACGGACAGGGGGACAGAGAGGGGGGCTGCGGAATTGAGGCAGGGAGAGAGAGAGAGGGAGGGGGGGTGGTTGGGGGTTAAAGGAAGAGAGAATTTAAAAACGAATGATACACAGACTTATCTTGTACAGAGAGAGGGACACACACACACACACACACACACACACACACACACACACACACACACACACACACAGGGACAGAGACGGAGACTGAGGGATTGAGAGAGATATATATGTATACAGACAGACAAACAGACAGACAGAGACAGACAGACAGAGAAACCCAGCGTCCTCTCCCCGCATCCCTTAAAAAAATCTCTTTTTTTATTAAAACAACAACAACAACAACAAAAAAAAAATATATATATATATATATAAACTTCATTTTACATCATATGTGTTCACTGTATACATATCACATCTCCTGGAGACTAAAACTGAAACGTTTTGAATTTTTTTTTTTTATTTATTTTATTTTTAACATCAGATGTGTTCACTGTATACAGATTAATCCACACGCTTTGACATCTCCTTGAAACTGAAACTGAAACTTTTATCTCTTTGTCTATTATATATATATATATATATATATATATATATATATATATATATATATACATACATACACACACACACACATACACACACACACACACACACACACACACACACACACACACATACACACACACACACACACATACACACACACACACACACACACACACACACATACACACACACACACACACACACACACACACACACACACACACACACACACACACACACACACATCAGATGCGTTGACTGTATACAGATCAGACCGCACGCTTTGACATCTTCTTGAAACTGAAACAGAAACTGAAACTTTTTCTTTTTTCGTTATCCTATTTTTATTTTCATTTTTACATCAGATGAGTTCACTGTATACAGATCAGTCTGAACGCTTTGAGATCTTACTGAAACTTTTTTTTTTTCTTTTCTTTAATATTAGTTATTATTATTATTATTATTACTATTATCATCATCATCATCATTTTTATACATCAAATGTGTTAACTGTATCCATGAAACTGAACTTTTTTTTTCTTTTTCTTTTTTTTCAGTGGAGGGGGAGTCGCCCCAAAAGGTGTTCCCAGCTGCCCTGAAGCTGGCCATGAGGAACCACCTGAGACGTCTGTGCCTAAACCCCCACTGTGTGGACTCGCTCTTCCTCTACCTCAACTCCCCGGCAGCCAGCGACGGGTCATCCCTGCTCTGGGACCTGGACGGAGATGGACTGGTGAGGGAGGGGGTCGGGGGTGTGATTGTGGTGGTGGTGGTTGTTGGTAGTGGGTGGAGGTGGGTGGTGGTGTTTTGGTGATGGTGTTAGTGGTGGTTGGTGGAGGTGGGTGGTGGTGGTGGTGTTTGGTGGTGGTTGGGTGGTGGTGGTTGGTGGTGGTGGTTGGTGGTGGTGTTTGGTGGTGATTGTGGTGGTGGTGGTGGTGATGGTTTGCTGTTTGGTGATGGTGTTGGTGGAGGTGGGTGGTGTTGTTTGGGTGGTGGTGGTTGGTGGAGGTGGGTGGTGGTGGTTGGTGGAGGTGGGTGGTGGTGATTGTGGTGGTGGTGGTGGTGGTGGTTTGTTGTTTGGTGTTGGTGTTGGTGGAGGTGGGTGGTGTTGTTTTGGTGGTGATGGTTGGTGGTGGTGGTTGGTGTTGTTTTGGTGGTGGTGTTTGGTGGAGGTGGGTGGTGTTTTGCTGGTGGTGGTTGGTGGTGTTGGTTGGTGGAGGTGGGTGGTGTTGCTTTGGTGGTGGTGTTTGGTGGTGGTGGTTGGTGGTGGTGGTTGGTGGAGGTGGGTGGTGGTGTTTGGTGGTGGTGGTTGTGGTGTTTTGGTGGTGGTGGTGGTTGGTGGTGTTGTTTTGGTGGTGGTGTTTGTTTGGTGGTGTGTGTTACTTTGTTAGTGGTGGATGCTGGTAGTGGGTGCTGTTTGTTTGGTGGTGGTAGATGGTGGTTGGTGGTGTTTGGTGGTGGTGGTTGGTGGTGGTGGGAGCTGTTTTGTTGATGGGGTTGGTGGTGGTTGATGTTGTTGTTTTGGTGGTGGATTGTGGTGCTGTCGTTTTAGTGGTGGTGAAAGTTGGTGGATTGTAAACCCCAAAATAATGGAATTTGAAAAAGAAAACAATTGAAAAAGAATCCGCAAACTCAACGATCTTAATTTAATAGGAAAGGGTAAAGTTAGCTGGTTTCTTGAAATGGAAACACACTTCCTGTTGCTGTCAGTCTCACATGACAGACAGAATACAATTCTCTATGCTGGACCTGAACCAATATTTTTTGACGCCTGAATCAATAAACTGCGCCCGAGTTAAAGAAAAGAAAGAAAAAAAGTAACACAGACATGCTCTCTCTCTCTCTCTCTGTGTGTCTCTCTGTCTCTGTCTCTGTCTTCTCTCTCTCTCTCTCTCTCTCTCTCTCTCTCTCTCTATATATATATATATATATATATATATATATATATAGTACGTATGCATTGCTACACTACAGCGCCACCCATTTTTTTGTATTTTTTCCTGCATGCAGTTTTATTTGTTTTTCCTATCTAAGTGGATTTTCTTCAGAATTTTGCCAGGAACAACCCTTTCGTTGCCGTGGTTTCTTTTACGTGTGCTAAGTGCATGCTGTACACGGGACCTCAGTTTATCGTTGCATCCGAATGACTGGCGTCCAGACCATCACTGAAGGTCTAGTGGAGGGGGAGAAAATATCGGCGGCTGAGCCGTGATTCGAACCAGCGCGCTCAGATTCTCTCGCGTCCTAGGCGGACGCGTTACCTCTAGGCCATCCCTCCACTTATATATTTTATATATATATATATAAAATCAAAGAATTTATGTTGTCCCCTTCCCTCCCACCCTCCAGGCCACAGACCACGAGCGCTACACAGTGGAGGAACTGAAGGAGGATTTGGCCGACTGCGAGGCCCGCCAGGTGACCTTGGTGGTGGACCAGAGTTTTTCCGGCGAACTGGTGCACGCCTTTCGCCGTTCGCCGTCCCACCGGAACCTGCTGGTGTTCGCCAGCGGCAAGAGCGGCGAATATTCCTTCGACGACGAGTTCACCCGGTTCTGGTCGTCTTGGAACCACACCCGTTCTTGTTCCACCGATATCCACGCGGTGAGTAGTCCCTTCCCTGTGTGTGTGTGTGTGTGTGTGTGTGTGTGTGTGTGTGTGTGTGTGTGTGTGTGTGTGTGTGTGTGTGTGTGTGTGTTGTCCATGTGCGTTTGTGTCTGTTTGAGTAGTGTAAGGACTAACGATGCTGGACTACCTCGCTCTAAGCCTCCAAAATGCCCCAGGTTCTTTATATACATAGAACCATACAGACAATCTGGAGGCTTAGATCGGGGTGTTCGAGCATCTTTAGTCCTTATACTACTTGTGTGTGTGTGTGTGTGTGTGTGTGTGTGTGTGTGTGTGTGTGTGTGTGTGTGTGTAGTGTGTGTGTGTCTGTGTCTGTCTGTGTGTCTGTGTGTGTGTTTGTCATATTCACCTCTGTGGAGTTGAGCTTAACGACCAGCTTAATGAAGCCCTTATGGTCAAGGTGTTGAGGGCATGTGTTTTGGAACACCTTTCTCTAGATTGTTAGTGGTGAGTTTGGACACAGCAGTGTTGAGGATTCTGGTTTCATTGATTGTCCTGAAACTATAGAAGGAAGATGAAGTATACTTTGTTTATGAAAGTGGGGGAAAAAAATGTTCAGCCCAAATAATTATTGACAGCCTTTCTGTTCCAATTGACGCTGTAGTCTTGCAGTTATGATAGCACTGTGGAAATGTTCCCCCATCCCCATGTGTAGTATTACAGAGAAACTGCTGTTTCTTATTATGAAGACTGATCTGAAGCATTATTACAACTAATTATGTAGCCTTTTGTTGGCATTTTCCTTCGCGAGGGGCCAGGTCCTGAAGTGACTGAACCATACTGCGTCTTGAAATTGTCCGTTTGTTTGCCTGTCTGTCTGTCTGTCTGTTTGTCCGCCTCTCTCTCTCTCTCTCTCTCTCTCTTCTCTCTCTCTCTCTCTCTCTCTCTTGCTCTCGCTGTCAGTGTATGTATGTCACGTACGTAAGATATGTTTCCTGTAATCACACTACTTCGCGCTTTAATTCATCTATTCGTTTTGCATTCTTTGTATCGTTTTACATACCTGTGGTATAGGTTCTCCAGAACTGACTATGTGCTTTGGGTTTAGGGGTAGGTCAGGCATCTGCTGCTCTCTACCTCCCGGCACAACCTCCACCCTCCCCACCACCACGCCCATCTCCACCACTTTTTTGTTTTTTTTTGGGTTTTTTTTGTCTTTTCAAGAAAACAAATAAATCTGAAACCGAAACGTCATTACATCAATGCTGAGTTGAACGACCAATCAGTAAAATGCCTTCGAGGGTTAAGTTGTTTGGGGCTTAGGGTTTTGATACTGTTATGTCAGGATAGACCACACTCTAATGATTATATTCTCAGAGACGATTCAGGCTAGTCCCACACTTTATTTTTACGCTCCTTTGACAGCAACGATTATTTCTAATGCGCATGTTCTGTATTAGGGAAGAGTGAGTTACTTTTCTTGGTTCATAGTTTATGAGTTCAAGGTCGATCTCGAACCGACTCCTTTTAGTTGAACAAACAGGTACTGCTCGAGCTTCATGTCCTCCTCCTCCCCTTTTCCTTTGTGCAGGCCAGCCGAGCCGCGCTCCGACAGTCCAACCCTCGGATGGGGGAGGGGGAGGAGGGACGGGTGCGCAGCACCATCTACGGGGCTCCCTGCAATGTGCGGCCCCCCTTTACCCCCCGCGAGCTGAGGCACAACTACTTCGGCTGCCAGAACCTGCCCACAGCCGTCTGGCTTCGGCACATCCTGAGGGCGTCCGACTCAGCCTTCCTCAACCCCGACAACGGCGATGACGAGGAGGAGGAAGAAAACGATGATGAGGAGGACGAGGACGACGACGACGACGATGTGTTTGACTTCTAAAAGGGCTGTGATGGGTTATGTAGGGGTAGATTCGTGAGAACGCGAGAGCTCCGCAACCAACACCCCAACATCCCACAACAGTTAAACTGAAGGAGCACAAGAAAGTAAGGTCGTTATAAACTCGATTCTTCCGAAGGGCTAGATCCACCCCCTCGTGTGCGTATGTGTGTGTGTATGTGTGCACGCGCGCGCGCGTGTGTGTGTGAGAGAGAGAGAGAGAGAGAGAGAGAGAGGTGGGCTGTTGCGCTGAGCCCTCCCCACCCACCACCATTTGTTGCTGCTGACTCGTGTTTGCTTTTCGAGTGTGTGTGTGTGTGTGTGTGTGTGTGTGTGTTGTTGTTGTTGTTGTTGTTGTTGGGCTGTGGGCAAGGTGTGTTTGGTACCGTCAGTATTCAGACAGACGCCAGTTGGTGACTGTCACTGAACGACCTTTTTTTTTTCAACCAGACGTGGACAACACAGACAGGTGTTGCTCGCTGCCAGGCAGTGGAACAGTTTTGGGCACGTGGAGCGATGCATGCAGACATGTTGTGTAAAAGGGTAAAAAAAAAAAAAAAAAATCAAAACGAAAACACGTTTGTACGGGTACGTTGAACATGACTGCCCCTTCTAACTCTTCCGCGGGGTGGGGGGTGAGGGGATAATGATGTGGGGCAGGGTAGGGGTGTGAGTTGGGATCGTGAGTGTTGCAAAGTTGTTGAGGTGCAGTGGAGGTGTTCATGATATAAAGGATTTTGTTAGTGGACGCTATAGATTGTGTGGACAATTGTCATTTTGTACTTTGAATGTGTGAGAATGAGTAAGCCTGTTTTATTTCTCAAATTTATTTTCCTCCGTTATTTATTGATTCATTTGTCCCTCCCTTTTTTAGTCTGTTTATTTGAAAATGATTTGCAAGTGGTTTTGAAAACACTAAACGTTTGAGTTCCACAGCCAAATATTTTTTTTCCTTTCAAAACGCAGGACTGAAATGAAAACTGGTTTAGTGGACGTCCTTCTTCAGTCCTCAATCCCCCACAAAAATCAATAAAATTGGAATAAAATGGAAACCAGGATAAATCCAGAACAGAGGTATTTCTGTCACGATTGGGACAGACTCTCAGGACGTTGATCTGAGGGCCGAACTTAAAGCACTGTTATGGAAGCCAGAACCGTTATCACCCAACATCCTGATTGACTTCGTTATCATGATCGTGTTGGAAGCTCAAAGCCAAAGTTCAGATGATCGTGTTGGAAGCTCAAAGCCAAAGTTCAGATGATTGTGTTGGAAGCTCAAAGCCAGAGTTCAAATGACTGTGTCGGAAGCTCAAAGTCCAAGCGCAGATGACTGTGTTGGAAGCTCAAAGCCAAAGTTCAAATGACTGTGTCGGAAGCTCAAAGTCCAAGTGCAGATGACTGTGCTGGAAGCTCAAAGCCAAAGTTCAAATGACTGTGTTCGGAACTCAAAGCCAAAGTTCAATGATCGTGTTGGTTGCTCAAAGCCAAAGCTCAGATGAAGGTGCTGGAAGTTCAGACTAAGCCAATGTTCAGTTACGGAACCTGTGATTAAACGTGACTTTTGAACTAATATAATTTTGTGGCACGACAACGAAGGTAAAGTGGATGGGGTGTGATTTAAAACAACAACAACAACAACAACAACACACACACACACACACACACACACACACACACACACACACACACACACACACACACACACACACACACACACCAACAACAACAAAAAGCAGCAAAAGATAGTTACATATGGAAAAAGAAAAAGAAAATGAGAACTTTTTTTTTCATTGCATTGCTTTCAAATCAGTGGGGGAAAAAAAGGAACTGAAACAAGGGAAAGAACTCATAAGCCATGAGAACTGAAAGCAGCGCTGAGAATGAGTGCTAAAAATGAATACTTGTTCTCAGAGTGACGGAAGTGTCAGCTCGTACAATACCAGATAGTATTTTCTTTCTCTCTTCCGTGTTTTTCTTTCACTTATCTATTGAATCAAGTGATCGCGAATTTGGCCGATTGCATTCGAAAATGTCTTTGGGACTTTTGTGTGTATCTCCCTTCTCTGCCTCTTCCTTGTCTTCTGTTTCCCCAGTTTTAGAGTTATGCATTCGTGTGAATGACTGGTGCGAAAGCGCTTTGATTTGTCTCTGCACAAGATCCAGCGCTATATTATTATTATTATTATTATTATTATTATTAAGGTCGCGACTTTGGGATCCAGTAGAGTTTCGTTCCGTTGTTTGAATTCCTATAAATGTTTGATGAAGTCTGTATATCTTTTCACAATGTGATTTTGATCGCTTTTCTTTCTCTGCATGTTCTTCTTCCATGGAAAATCTTTTGTTGTTGTTGTTGTTTCTAAATTATTTATCTTTATTTATCCTGTCTTTGTCTTTCTCCCTTCTAATTCGCCCCGGCCACCTCTGTCGTGTGTTTCTTTTTTGTGTTGTTGTCATTATACCAAACTGTTTTCGAAGAAATGAATGCTCTTGATACAGAATAACGCAGAACTGATAGAGGACATTGTTTTGAGACGGGGTTAGATACCTCATGTGTTGTTCAAAGTAAAAACTGAAATGTGAATTTCACATGCGATTGTTGTGACCTTGTTTTTTTGTGTGTAAAAATCACAATGTTCACATATATTTATCGTTAAGAATAGGAGAAATTTTTATGCACACATACGTACACTTACGCTCGCGCGCGCACACACACACACACACACACACACACACACACACACACACACACGTACAAACAATAGGCAAACGATTGAATGGATGGCACACCAAAATCACCCCTTTCAACACAAATCTGATTCAGGGAGACAACTCGTTACAATCGAATGAAAATGTGACACTCTCCCTTTGACCATCGGCATTCACGCATCTTTCCTGAGGATAAAATTCGGGTTACATGTTTGCTTGTCTGTCTTGCGTATGCGCGCGCTGTGTGTGTGTGTGTGTGTGTGTGTGTGCGTGCGAGAGAGAGAGAGAGAGAGAGAGAGAGAGCGAGCAAGCAAGCAAGCAAGCGCGTGTGTTTGTGTATGGATGTGTGTGACCTTGTACGCACGTATACGTATATATGTGCTCACCCATGTGTGTTTGTGTAAATAATGTACAACTGACCGCGAATCATACCCAAGAACTGCCGACAGAGTGTGTTATGTGTGGAATGATTTCTGTTCATAATTATCAAGTAATTATAATATGTACTGTTTGATAGTTCAGCACGTAATCTGCGTAAGTGTACATAAGTGCTAATTTTTTAAGACGATTTCATTGGAACTTGTTCCTTTTGCGGTTGAACATTTACATGTGTTTTGACCTATCTCAGATATGTTTTAGTTCTTATTGAAGAACCTGCGCACGTGCACACTCACACACACGCGCGCGCGCGCACTGGCACACACACCATAGATAGACACACACACATACACTACAGACAAACAGACACAGCAGATACACACACAAACACACACTGCACTGGCACACATTCTAACAAACGTACACAACATACAGACAAAACCACAACCACATACATGATGGACCATAATTCAGCAGATGTTATATCCCTTCTTCAGTATACAGGCTAATTTGTTCCCTTGTTTGGTGCATAGTGTGCCATTCTTCGGTTTACAGGCTAATGTGTTTCTCTTTGTTTTCTTTAATGCAAATGTTCCCGTCTTCGATGTGTATAGTGTGCTCTTCTTCAGTATTCAGGCTGATGTGTCTCTCTTCAGTGCAAATGTTCCCTTCTTTGGTGTTCTGAATGTGTGTGGTGTGTGCTGGTATGTAAGGCGAACGTATACGTTTGATTGCTTCTGTGTAGCATTTCTTCTCTTTTTTTTACCATTAATTTTGTTCTTCAGTGTCCATTGCTACACCCCTACCAAACCCCCACTCCCACCCCACACACCATGTGTATCTTCCTCTGACAGACAAAGACAGAAATTGAGAGAGAGAGAGAGCGAGCGAGCGAGAGAGAGAGAGAGAGAGAGCTTCCTTAGAGACCAGGGAAAGAGAGAGAGAGATCTTCCTCAGACAGACAGGCTCAACGGGGAGAAAGAGAAACACAGACAGAGAGAAGAAAAGGGAGGGAGACAGAGAAAGAAACAATGAAACAAAGGCAAACAGATATAAGTGAAAATCACTCTTCAGGGATTGGAAAAAAAAGGATTTTCACTTTTATTCCTTCCTGTTTTTTTGTTTTTTTTCAAACAATAAGAAAGCACCTGACACAAAAACAAAAACATCTCACTCGAGCTGAAACCAAACATGGAACGGGAACTCAAGCTACAGACAGACACTCAAGGTGATGTCACACAAAAACTAAAACAGTAGTTACTGAAAGGAGTAAAAGAAAGAAAAAAACACATAGCAGCGACTACAGCCTGAGAGGGTCTCGCGAGTCGAATCAAATCGGAAGCATATGTCTATCATATGTATTACACTCTGCAACTTTCATTCGCACGTCCCACTTAAAAAAAAAAAAAAAAAAAATCAAAGTAGTAAACGTAAAAATCCTTGAGTATATAACTGAAAGGACATCGGAAAAAAAAAGAAAAGAAAAAAGCAGCCGGTATGCAAAAAGGTACTACAGGTAATCTCAACATGGTACAGCTGCTAACTAGGGTTCGTGTAAAGGTGTATGCAGTAATGACGGTAAAAGCAGAGTCCATTGCAGTAAAGATTGGAATCGAACGAAGTAATAGGGAGATTTCACTTTGTGCATGGCTTGTTTCAACATGTGGGGCTGCTACGTGTGTACACACAACAGCTACGTGAATTCCGGGACGAGTTTAGTGGTATTGCTACAATCAAAGGGTCTTCCTTCAAACCCAAAACCTTACAGTGGAAAAGTTTTAGCCACGTGCACTGACACATTGTCGTTTCACTCCTCTGTATTCTTTGGAAACAGGAAACTGAGTCTGATGCAAACCGCATTCCACGGATCAAAAACCAACCGTGTTAACTCATGCTCAAAATGAATAACTTCTGCCAGATTAAAAGTAAATTTATGATTATAAAAAAAACGAAACCACATGACACAAGCCTCCGATTTTGACCAGTACTAACGATGCCTGTGAAATTAATTTAAAAAACGAAAACTTTTTAAAACCATGTGCTATAAACAAAAATTGTTAGCTGAAAACAAAACATTGACCAACCTACTTGGTTTTAAGTTGAACACACAAACAAATGTTGACGAAGAGAGGATATCTTCTTTTTTTTTAAGCCAAAAATATATATCTCATAAATTATGGATTTTTCATTAATACTGAAATTTCCCCTGCTTTATCAACCGAAAGCAAAAAAAATACAAACACATAAGGCGGAGGATTTTTCGCAAGATAACTGTGGATTTCAACACTTCTGACAATGCCTGTTGGAAGTATCGCCTGAAGACACAGGGGGAAAAAAACAACACATTGATAAACATTTATTACTCCACACACACTAATGATTTCTGCTTTGTGGGTTTTCTAAAGAAACTTTTCAGAATATGGCGGCGAAGAAAAAAAAAAGCATGGAAGAGAAGAAGAAAACAAACCAAGCCGAAACACAGGCTGCAGGACAGTAGTGAGCCAAGTGCAGATCCTAATCGAAGCATGTGTCCTTCTCCCAGCCACTCTTACAGCAAAGCAAACAATCAGCTGATAAAGATACAAAAAGGGAAAACGTTATAGTTATTGGCGACACACACACACACACACACACACACACTAACACGCCCACATACAATCACACGAGTACGCACGTAACCTCATGTTAGTGGATCCATGCAAACCACCCACCTCCCTCCCAAAAAAAAGACATACAGAAACCAGATTGTTGCCAACGTGGACAACAGGCATTCCTAGTGTCTCGGAAGAGGGGAATGGGGAGAAACAGAGAGACAAAAACAGACAGAAAGAGAGAGAGGGAAAAGAGAGAGAGACCGGGGGGGGGGGCGGGGGGGGAGAAGGGGTCCAGGGAGGTGAGAGAGCAAGCCACAGGCACCCTTCTTCACTCTCCAAGTTCCCTGCACATTCACTGTCCATTGCCCAAACAGCCAGAGCCGGACCAGGACAAAGTACTTAGTCTACAAACAAGGGTCCTCCTCTGTCACATAGTGTCAGCTGCCATGACGAGGACTCCTTCTACAATGCTAACAAGTACGTTCACCTAACTTTGCAATATAAAAACACACACACACACACGAAAAAAAACCCCAATAATACCTGAGCCAGAGGGTGGCGAAGAGGTGAAGATACCGGGCAAAGTATTGCAACATAGTGCCCATATATTCCTGTCAGCTTCTGGTGTACAAACCACTGAAACAGCCTGCCTATGATACACACCTCTCTCTCTCTCTTTGCATAACCTTCTATTTTTGGACCAAGCTGTAGGAAATGTTTGGAAGCAAGTGGGGTTAAGGAGGGGGTACATCTGGCACTGGTGGTATTTCATCTTCCCTAAAACAAAAAAACACTCATCACTCTCTTTCTTACACACACACACACACATACACACACGCAAAGAAGTTAAAAATGTTCAGTCCAGACATACCTCAAACAAAAATCAAAGAAGACATTCTTTTACACAGTTGACAATCAAGTGAAAATGGTGAGTTTCTCCCTCTTATCATTAATAAAAAGAGAAGTGACAATGTTCAAACAAGACATTCAGACATTCGTTACACGATTCACAAAGATATATAAAAAAAACAAAAACAAAAAAAAACCATTCCAAGCAAAACAACCATTTAGGTCACACAGAATATCAAACTATCAACAACATGGGCACGATTTTCTCTCCCTATTGTCAAACATTCTCTCCCCCTTACCCCCACCTTCCTCTATCTCTCCTCAGTTACAGAACAGTACAAAACAATAAAATCATTGCATACAGTTAGCTGTAAAAAAAAAAAAAAAAAAAAAAAAAAAAAGAAGAAGAAGCTAACCAACACAATGCGACTTGTGCAGTATTAATCTCCTCTGGAACACAGAAAAGTATTCGCAGCTCAGTAAGGAATGAGTGAAAACAAGAAAACAAAATCTCTTCTCAAATGTTTCTCTCTTTCTCACTCTCTCTAGCATGCCTTCTCTAAGATACACAGTTTTGGTATTGAATAGCATAGAAATTCTAAAAACAAAAATCTAGCAAAAAGCTCATGGACAAAAAAGTAACAATAATAAATCTTGAATAAAAACAAAAAACAAAAAAAAACAAGGAGTGTGTTCCCAATTATTGCTTCAGTCCTTGCATATACCAAGGGTAACACGCGTTAGTACAGTACCTTGGAATGTAAAAGAGGAAACACAGTCACTGGTTATATGCTGCATGTAAAAGGCTTATGGCAGCAGTGACCTTTCCTCAGGAAAGAAAACAGCGCGAAGCATTCATCGCCGAGTGATCTTTTTTTTTCTTTTTCCCTCCAAATTACTCATCAGCTTTCAGAAACCTAATATGTTTCCGAGGGACTTTTTTTTCCCCCTACTACATCAGAAAACTCCGCTGACAGTTCCTGTTCGTCTGAGGGACATGATCATGCTGATTAACTGGCGTGTCCTAGACACAGGAAGTAACCAACTTGTGCGGGTTATGGAATGAGGTGTTCAGTAAGACCCGCCGTTACGGCCGAGTACTCTGCAGACCCAAATTCGCCTATTCCTGTTTTGCCTATTTTCCATGCGCCTATTCCCAATTTGCCCATTCCCCCCTTTCAAAAATTAGGTGATCCCAGCTGGCCTACGTGCTCGAAAAGACACCAGCTGCTCTTTTATCTAAAAGCAAAAATAAGAGAGAAAAAAAAGAAAAAAAGAAACAATGATAAAATGAAACACGCATCCACTCCAGTTCTATTCAGTTTGTGTGAATGTGCATGGCAGCATGTCTGCAAATCAAACGAATATGATGCTCCCTTCACATGCCATGAGAGAGAACTCTACCTTATTTCTTACAGAGGTGTCAGCTTCGCCAAACGCCTATGCTGACGTCTCGTGCGAACTCTTCTTTGTTCTGTTGGCGACCTGTCTCACTCTAAGCATTGGTATGTATACACAAACATTATTTTCACACTCATCCACGTATGGATTGTGCGTGTACATGCGTACATGTGTGTGTGTGAGTGTGAGTGTGTGTGTGTGTGTGTGTGTGTGTGTGTGTGTGTGTGTGTGTGCGTGCACGCGCGCACGCGAGCATGCATGTGTTTGAGAGGATGCGAGAGTGAATAAGCGAAACGGGAATGGCTGGGTAGGCTAAACAGGACAGAGTCAAAGTCTTCAAGAGACCAGTGACGGTGACGAATCGGACCTGGTTCGGCAAGATGACAGTGAGAACCCATAACATGAGGCTGGTATCTCCAGTCTGGTTGTCACCACTGAACACAACTGATTCGTATTGGTAAAATTATGCTGCCAAAACGCAAGGGCTTACAGCCAGGTGCATACATACGTACTGACAGTTTCAGTCACATCCATAGTGAATTGATCAGGGAGGGGGAAAAAAAAGAGAAAGAAGAAAAACCAGTTCAACAACATTCATAATGTTGGTTCAAACTATTCTTACACGGATGATCCAGATTGTTCTTAAACAGATGGTGCAAACTGCTCTCACACGGATGGTCGAAATTGATCTCAGATGATTGGTCCTAATTGCTCTTACACTGACCATGAGATGGTCAGTATTGTTTCCTGTACAGACCAGTCATTTTCCCTTGCAGACTGTCCACACTGTTCTCTTGACGTCCATGTTTGTTTCCCCCAAGACAGTACAAAGATGTTCACAAGATTGATTTCCTTTCTCCACCTTTCGGGCCTGGTTCTTTCAGCAGGTAGGCACTGTTTCTTAGCAAAGACCGTCTAATGTCTATATATATATACTTCTCTTCACAAGGTGGCCCACAGCATTCAATAAAACAAACAGATCTTCCAATGTCTTCACACAAGTGGTCCGAAACACAGATGGTGCAGCTTCTTCATACACACGACCCAGTCGCTTTCATAGAGATGATAGGTGGTGTGGGAGCGCGCGGGGGGTGGGGATGGGGGAGGAGGAAGGGAGGGGGCGGGTGAAGGGTGTATCTGGGACCAGGGGTGGAGTGGGGTAGGGGTTAGGGGGTGGGGATGGAAGTGGGGGTGGGGGGGGGGTAGGGGGTGTTGGGATCAGGGCGTGTTGGTTCAGAGACTCCACGCCAGGACAGACAGGAGCAGGCAGAGGATGTAGGCGGCGGGTCTGGAGGCTCCCCCTGTGGATTCCCCTGAAAACACAGCAACACAGTGCTGAACATCACGGCTGGGAACCCCTCCAGAGAGTCCGTCCCTCTCATGTGTGGACACGCCTCGATTTCAGCAAAACAATGTCAACGTTTCATATGTATTAATTTTTTTTGGGGGGAAGGGGGGGTAGTTCCTGAAGCAAGAGCAACACACTGAAAGGCTGTGCAAAAATTCGCATACTAAAAAACAGAGAGGGGAAAATAAAACATCTTTTTTTTTTAATCTCTCCTTGTGGAAACACCCTGAACAAAGTACTTACAAAACATGTAAAATCACCTTAAAACACACACACACACACACACACACACTCGCATGCACAATCTTGCTAAAATAATGTGTGAAATTAAAGATGAAAAAGATAAGACGAAAGATGAAACAGCGCAGAAAACGAATAATGACTACAAACAAGCACACGTGGAGTGGTGGCCTAGAGGTAACGTGTCCGCCTAGGAAGCGAGAGAACCTGAGCGCGCTGGTTCAAATCCCGGCTCAGCTGCCGATATTTTCTCCCCCTCCACTAGAACTTGAGTGGTGGTCTGGGCGCTAGTCATTCGGATGAGACGATAAACCGAGGTCCCGTGTGCAGCATGCACTTAGCGCACGTAAAGGAACCCACGGCAAAAAAAGGGTTGTTCCTGGCAAAATTCTGTAGAAAAATCCACTTCGATAGGAAAAACAAATAAAACAGCACGCAGGAAAAATACAAAAAAAAAAAGGTGGCGCTGTAGTGTAGTGACGCGCTCTCCCTGTGGAGAGCAGCCCGAATTTCACACAGTGGGATCTGTTGTGATAAAAAGAAATGCACATACAAATGCAAATACAAATGCAAAAGCAGCGCCCTTTTCCCTGTCATCACAACCACCACCACCATCACCTTTGTCATCATCACCATCATCAACGTAACATCCCCATCGTCATCATCACCACCATCATCATCACCACCACCACCACCACCATCGTCATCATTACCATCACCACAATTATCACTACCATCAACATTACCATTATCAATCACTATTACCCACCGTACCACCATCACAGTCATCACCATCATCATCATCATCACTGCCAGCAGTGTCATCATCATCGATATCATACCATCATCACCACCACCACCACTGTTGACATCATCACCATCACCGCCTACACTGTTGTCATTACCACCATCATCAACATCATACCACCATCACAGTCATCATCATCGACATCATAAAATCACCGCCACCACCAGTGTCATCATCATCATCATCAACATACCCTCACCACCACCGTTGTCATCATCACCATCATCATAATCATCACCACTATCGTCGTTATTATCATACCATCATCTCAGTAACTACCATCATCATCATCATCACCGCCACCAGAAACATCATCATGATCAACATCACCACCACCACTGTTGTCATCATTACTGTCACCGCCCACACCGTTGTCATCATCACCACCATCGTCATTACCATCATACCACCATCAGTCATCACCATTAACATCACCGCCACCAGTGTCATCATCATCGACATCATACCATCACCACCACCGTTGTCATCATCACCACCGTTGTCATCATCACCATCACCGCCACCACCTTTGTCGTCATCATCACCATCGTCACATCAACATGGTCATTTCCCCCCTGTGCAGTACTGACGTTTGGTGAACTTGGCAGTCTGGCGGAACTTCTGGCCGTTCTGCAGGAAGACGTCCAGGTAGAAGTGGGACCCAAAGTGCTCCTCCTTGGCTTCATACAGAACCAAGGTCACGTCGTCCGTCCGGGCCATGCCGTCCACGTTCTGAATCAGCAATCATGAATATTTAATCCGCCCGGGTCATGCCCTCCACGCCCTAAATTAACAGTCATGAATATTTAATCCGCCCGGGTCATGCCCACCACACCCTGAATTAACAATCATGAATGTTTAATCTGCACAGGTCATGATTTCTATGCTCTGAATCAACAATCATGGATATTTAATCCGCCCGGGTCATGCCCTCCACGTTCTGAATCAACACTCATGGATATTTAATCCGCCCGGGTCATGCCCTCCACGTTCTGAATCAACACTCATGGATATTTAATCCGCCCGGGTCATGCCCTCCACGTTCTGAATCAACAATCATGAATATTTAATCCGCCCGGGTCATGCCTTCCACACCATGAATCAACAATCATGAATATTTAATCGGCTCGGGGCATACCCTCCACGTTCTGAATCAACAATCGTGAATATTTAATCCACCTGGGTCATACCATCCATGTTCTGAATCAACAATCATGAATATTTAATCCGACCGGGTCATGCCCTCCACGTTCTGAATCAACAATCATGAATATTTAATCCGACTGGGTCATGCCCTCCACGTTCTGAATCAACAATCATGATTTTTTTTTTTTTTTTTTTTAATAGGTTCGGGGCATACCCTCCACGTTCTGAATCAACAATCATGAATATTTAATCCGCCCGGGTCATGCCCTCCACGCCCTGAATTAACAGTCATGAATATTTAATCCGCCCGGGTCATGCCCTCCACACCCTGAATTAACAATCATGAATGTTTAATCCGCACAGGTCATGATTTCCATGCTTTGAATCAACAATCATGGATATCTAATCCGCCCGGGTCATGCCTTCCACACCCTGAATCAACAATCATGAATATTTAATCAGCTCAGGGCATACCCTCCACGTTCTGAATCAACAATCGTGAATATTTAATCCACCTGGGTCATACCTCCACGTTCTGAATCAGCTATCATGAATATCTAATCCGCCCGGGTCATGCCCTCCACGTTTTGAATAAAAAATCATAAACATGTAATCCTCTGACCCCTGTTGAGGGGCCTGGAGGATCCGGCAGGGGTATAGATAATGTACAGTAACACCACTGGTATTTTCACACCAAACTTAAAACGTCTACAGATATTAAGACACACGAAATTGGGGATAAAAGAGAGATAAATCAAAGATCGTCGTCTTGCAATGTTTTCAACTTTCAAAGACACAGCAGGCTGACAGGTTTTCTACTCCCCCCCCCTCCCCCCACACACACACCACCCCATTCCTTCACTAAACCTTGAGTGGTGAAAGAGGCGCTAGTCTTTCAGATAAGACGACAAACCCTGGACCTGTGTGCAGCATGCACTTAGCAGACGTTCAGAGAACCCAAGGCGACAAAAGGGTTTTTGTGCCTGGCAACAGAACTCTGAAAAAAAAATCCGCCTTGATAAATAGCAAAAGAAGTGCACTAATGAACAGAACAAACAAACAAACAAAAAAAAGTCGGCGTCGCACTGTGATCAGTGACACGCTCTGATCTCCGCCGGGGAATAGCAGTCCGAATTCAGCGGAAAAAATTGTCGTTGGTAAACAACTGCATGCAGGATAATACAAAGCAATGGTATCCAACACCACACACACACACACAGAATTTAAGTAAAAGGCCACACAGCCCTTTAAGGTCATCGGCGCAATGAAATCCCCCTTAACCACTGTCTCGGGCTCTGCAGAGGACAAAGGCAAGGCCCCCCTCCCCCCCTCCCGCCCCCCCCCTCACCCCCACTACTCTCTCTCTCTCCCTCCGCCACTTCTTTTAACCTTCCACAACCGAAGTCAGGTATACCCATTCACATCTGGGTGGTCCTAGAAGAATCGGAGTAAAATTGCCCCCCCCCCCTCCCCTCTCCCAAGGAGCCAACATTATGCCGAAAAGGGGGGCTTGAACCCTGAACAGTAATGAGGTGAACACCCAGACCACACGTCCAAACCGGCAACGCCTAACCCGTTTCTGCTACGGCCCCTCCCACCACACGATACAAAACACTACAACACATGTGTGATAGTCAGTCATGTCCGACTATGACCATCAGAACAGCAGAGGAGGCAGTTAACTGATGTCCCAAATTAACTAGTTATCTGGGCTAGAATTTGATTATAGTGGAGAATGTCTTGCCCAAGTTACATCCATCCCCCCTCTCTTGCCAGTCGGCGTTGGGAAGGTTCCCAAAGGCCAACTAGCCCCCAGTGCTGCAGTGCTAAGAGTCGACTAGTGCAGTCTTGCCTCCTGATCTGAGAGTCAGAGTCCTATACAAAAGTAGCAGTATCAGTAGGCGTCACTGCGTTCGGTCAAATCTATATACGCTAAACCACATCTGCCAAGCAGATGCCTGACCAGCAGCGTAACCCAACGCGCTTAGTCAGGCCAAATACAATACCTTCTTCACTTCAATGACGTGGTAGTTGGGAGAGTCCTTCTTGGCGCTCACGATCTCCCCGGAGTGGCCGATCTCGAAGCTGTAGTGGTCCACCTCCACGCGCTCGTGGCCGACGCGGCAAGTCAGACGCATGTACTTCTCGCCGGGCCGACCGCTGGCGTTCTGCGAGCACGTGATCACCGGCTCCACTGCACAGCAAACACACACACACTATGCTACAGTGACTTATAGTGTTTGTTGCGTTGTGAACGTGTGTGTGTGTGTGTGTGTGTGTGTGTGTGTGTGTGTGTGCGTAGGGGGTGCATATGTGTATGTGTTGGGGGTGCATGTGAGTGTGTCCATGAGCGAGTGTGTGTGTGTGTGGTCCAAAGGCCCATATGGTAAGCAACGCTCTCACTGCGCGCGCGCGCGTATGTGTGTGTGTGTGTGTGTGTGTGTGTGTGTGGGGTGTGTGTGTGCGTGCGTAGGGGGTGCATATGTGTATGTGTTGGGGGTGCATGTGAGTGTGTCCATGAGCGAGTGGCCATCCCAACCACCTCCGAAGTTAAGTAAATCAAGCCGAAAAGAAAAAAAGAAACGAAACACACCCCACGACCACACACAAACGCCGCACACAACAACAGTACCCATCTGACATCACACACACACACTGAAAAGACATCCAGACTAAAGAAACGAACGCAAAACAACAAAACAAAACAAAAACAAAAAAAACCCGCAGGCAACTCACAGGCGATGACCTCCAGAGGCAGACTGGCCACTAAAGGAGAGGCCCCGACGAAGCCGGCAGTCGCCGCGCACGCGATCCTCTTGCCGCTGTGCGCCGCCGCCAGCTGCAGCTTCCCGACCGACAAGGAGGCCTTGAAGCGACGAGCTCCGGCAGCCTCCGTGGCAGAGGGGTCCAGCTCTACCAAGGGCTCGCCCGTCTGCAGGGGCTGTCCGTCCAGAGTGAGGCTGAGGGCCGGGCCGGGGTTGGAACCCTTGGCGCGGCAGCGGACCCCGTACTGCCCTTCCTCCCGCTGCACGCTCACCTTGCTCTCCACGTCCACCTCCTCCCCGTCAAACGTCAGCACCACCTGCTCCACGTTGCCTGGAAACGGGGTGTGGTGGGTGAGGCGGGGGTGGTGGTGGTAGGGGTGGTGGGTGTGTGTGTGGGAGGGGAGGGGGGCAAGATAGAGTTTGGAGCGAACTTGGCGGGTCTTGATTCATTGTAATGATCGTGACTGTGGTGGTGGTGGTGATGATATTGATGGTGGTGATAGTGACGATTGTGGTGGTGATAGTGACGGATTATCGTGACGATGGTGATGATGCTGATGGTGGTGATCATGTTGATGGTGGTGGTGGTAGTAGTGATGGTGTTTTATTCATCGTAATGATGTGATTGTGGTAGTGGTTATGATGATGATGATGATGATGGTGATGGTGGTGGTGGTGGTGATGATAGTGATGGATTATTATGATGATCGTGGTGGTGGTGGTGATGATGAAGGTGATGACGGTGATGGCAAGCCAATAGGTTTTTGATGATGATAAAGGCTGTCGTGGTGGTGGTGATGGGTGATGCTAATGATGATGGTGGTAACAGTGATGGTAGCGATAACGATGCTGATGCTGATGATAATGGTGATGGTGATTACGATGATGATGGTGATGATGATGATGATCATAATAACAACAACAATAATGTGAACCCTCATGAGTTATGCTTACCCTGCGACCCTAAGCACATGATTATGACAGTCCATGTGGCCTGAACAAAATACGGAACAAACGCCCCCCCCCCCCCACCCCAACCACAAAACAAAACGAAGCCATCGCCTTACAAAGGAACTAAAATGAAAGAAGCAATTTGTTGACATCACCCAAAAGCATAATGTAAACTTGCACAAGTACATATCACCCAAAAGCATAAGTAAAAAAGTAAATAAATAAATAAATTAAAAAACATAAAAAGAGGAAAAAAAAGAGGAGTAATGAAGGTAACAAGAACATGAGAATGGTATACATAATTTCTTTCATTAAAAGATGCATGGTACACACACACACACACACATTGTATATATATATATATATATATATATATATATATATATATATATATACACACACACACATTTTATACACACACACACACACACACACACACACACACACACAATTATATGCTTATATCATAAATATCCGTTTTCATGCATCTTGACTGTCTTCGGGGTGAACTGAATCATGTAATCTTTTTTTTTTTTTTTTTTTTTTTTGGTTTGTTTGTTTAGGTGTTTTACTGTTTTATTTCATCGTAGAGAATCATGATTTTCAACGTTGGTGTCTTCTGAGGTGTGAGAACTGTAGTGTTATCTGTAATCATTTAATGATCTGAACAGAAGACAGGCAGTCGAAGGCGAAGTGGTCGAAGCTACTTGGCCTATATATTCAGGTGAATAAACCGATAACAAACATTAAACAACACTTTAAACGTGCTGTCGTGGCGAGAGTATTATCATTCTTCTTCATCTTCTTCTTCTTTCTTTCTTCCCTCTTCTTCTTCGTATTATTATCATTGATGACCATAATAATAACAAGCGTTTATTTTCGGTCAGAGACCAAACTTTAAGCGTTCAACTACAAACACGGAGTCCTTTGCACAACAGGCTCCTGCCGACAGAGTTCTACTGCTTTCAGACACTTGTCAATCGTTTCCTGTGTCATTCACACACACACACACACACACACACACACACACATGCATGTGTTATCTCTATCTCGGCTGGCTGCGAGAAGGGTAGGGGTGGTGGATTGTTGAAGAAAGACCAAAGACTGTAATCAGCGTACTCAATACACACGATGATGTTGTATTTTTTTTCTATTATTC
The DNA here is from genome assembly GCF_041734735.1 of Babylonia areolata. Lineage (NCBI taxonomy): Eukaryota > Metazoa > Mollusca > Gastropoda > Neogastropoda > Buccinidae > Babylonia > Babylonia areolata. The sequence continues at coordinate 31,515,452 of NC_134894.1, forward strand.
TGACTTGTGTACTTCAGTGTAATGAAACTTGTAAAATGTGTTGTTTGATTGATATGTTATTAGTATGGCTTCTTCTTCTTCTTCTTCGTCTCTTTTCTTTAAACAAAAACACCTTGTGGTGTATATTTGTAACATTTCAATGCGGAGAAATATAACATTCCGCGCAAGGGGGAAAAAAAAGTGTACTCACTGGGCACCAGCACTGTGACTTCCTTCTCCAGCTGTACCAGGTCCGGTTTGCTGGGAATCGCCCTGCAGATGTAGCGGCCGTCAGTGGAGGCCACAGCTGCCCACACAACCAACAACACATTTGTTATGTAGTCCCCTCTGAAAAAAAACAACCAAACCAACAACAAGTGGAGTGATGGCCTAGAGGTAACGCGTCCGCCTAGGAAGCGAGAGAATCTGTTCGCACTGGTTCGAATCACGCCAAAGTCGCCAGTATTTTTTCCCCCTCCACTAGAACTTGAATGGTTGTCTGGACGCTAGTCATTCAGATGAGACGATAAACCGAGGTCCCGTGTGCAGCATTCACACACATACATACACACACACACACATCACTCCTATCCCTCATCACATCCACACCACGCCACACCCACTCATACACACACATCACAACCACCCAGCCCTCTTCACATCCGCCCCCACCTCCCCACCCACCCCCACATGTATACGCACTCACACACACAACCCTAACCCTCCTCACATCCACAGACCCCATGCCCACCCACCCAACCACACCCACCCACTATCACATACACACACATCACCCTAATCCTCCTCACATCCACCCCACCTCCACCCACTCACACATCACTCCTAACCCTCCTCACATCCACACCACGCTCCACCCACCTACCACCCACCCACACACATCACAACCACCCAACTCTCTTCACATCCACCCCACTCCCCACATGTACACACACACACACACACACAACCCTAAACCTCCTCACATCCACACACCCAAAGCCCACCCAACCATACACATACATCACCGTAACCCTCCTCACATCCACCCCCTTACCCCCCCACCCCTCCCCCTCCCCCCCCCCCCCCCCCCACACACACAAACTACACCCCGTACCCTCCACATTTTTTTTTTTTTTTTTTTTTTTTAACAACGACAACCTACCATCGCTGATCTTCAGAGAGACATTGGTGTTCTCGCCGACGAAGTTGAAGTCCACCCCATAGTTGTCGGGCGCATCGGGAGTCATACTCTCCTGGTTGGTCAGCACGACATCAGTATTGCCACCGGTTTGCGGCACGTGCACCCAGTGGAAGGTGTAGTCCAGGATGACTGCCAGGCCCTTGTCCAGACTGCACGTTAGCGTCAGCTCCCCGCCCTCCCGCAGCACCACGTTGTCCGGGCCCAGGATCCGCATGTTGAGGGCTGTGGTCGTGTTCAACACAGCAAACATGGTGATGAGAGTGATGATGATGATGATAATAATAATAACAACAACAAAAACAACAACAATAATAATAATAACAAGAGAGGCAAGGCCTTCAAGACTCACTTGTGATACACTTTTTTTTTTTAAATCCAAGCTTTTTATGTATTGAGTATAATTTCAAAATGTAATGTTTAAGATGAGAAAGATCAGTTTAAAGCAAAATAACTCCCCTAGCATTACAGAGTAATTTCCCTTTTTTACTATCTGCACCAAAACGTTTGCAAAATAAATAAAACTTCCATGCTTAGCAAAAGAAGTTCCTGTTTGAACAAAAAATTATAATAATGACTGCTCTAGCTGTTGGGTCAGAATATCAGATCAAAGTGCCAAGTTTAGAGAATACAAAAAATATAAATATAACAGTAAATGTAGTTTGCATATAATTAGGCTTCATTCTTTTTTTCTTTTTTTTTGTGCCCATCCCATAGGCGCAATATTGTTTTAAACAAGATGACTGGAAAGAACTGAATTTTTCCTATTTTTATGCCAAATTTGGTGTCAACTGACAAAGTAGTTGCAGAGAAAATGTCAATGTTAAAGTTTACCACGGACACACAGACACACACACACACACAGACAACCGAACACCGGGTTAAAACATAGACTTACTTGTGTAAACAATAATAATAGAATAGAATATGTCTTTATTACCAAGTGTACCAGGGTCACAAGGAATATGGGGGTGGGAGTGGGGATGGATAATACATGAAAAGGTACAAACATAATATCGAAAATCATACACAAACACAGATACAATAGAATTTAGGATACATGCATGTACTGCATCACCATCATCACCATCATCATTAATGGATCCGTATGTTGAGAGCTGTTTTCAACAACATGATGAGAGAAGTAGTAACAATAATGATAATAACACTAATAATAATAATAATAATAATACCATTGTATCGAGTTCAGATACGCATGTTGAGGAGCTGTGTTCAACATAATAATAATAATCATACTAATCATAGTACAACAACAACAACAATAACAATAAAAACAGCAACAATAATGATAGTAATAACAATCATAATAATACTGGGTCGTGTTCAGAGCTGGCGCTCATAAAGAGAGATAAACTTTTAAAAAAACACGAGATAATGGACACAAACAAAAATGTTTTGTTACAAAAATATCATGAACACAAAATAAAATGCTGCCAAATGATTTATACCTTACAAATCAGACGAATCCGAAAACATATTATCAATTCCATTCGGCGCAACCTTAATCGGGTTTACTGGGGTTTTGTTTTGTTTTGTTTTGTTTTGTTTTTTGTTGGTTTTTTGTTGTTGTTTGTTTGTTTTTGTTTTGTTTTTGTTTTGTTTTTGTTTGTTTGTTTTTTAGTTGTTGTTTTTTTGTTTTTTTTAATCATTTATTCATTTATATTTGCTAAGTCATTGGAATACAAGCTATACAGTCTGTCACTCATGTCTCGGTGAAAATTACTTTATTAACCATCCAAATTTGTGCAATCAACTGCACTACATAATTCTAAAAAAAAAAAAAAAAAAGAGTTTTATAACTGTATAAATATTGGTTGTCCATGAGGTAAACAAACCACAACCCCCCGCGCGGCAACGGAAAAGTAAAATGGGAGTCGGAGCTTTGGAAACTGAAGTTTGACACACCGACTTCACACTTTAAATTGCAACAAAGGGACACAACTTAAAGCCTTGCTACATTGCTCAGCAGCTCGAGGTTAAGTCCCTTCGTCCATTACTGTGGAGCGACAGTTCATGCACGCGTCGACTGCTCAGATCATAACGAGTTGCGTACTGTTGATGTGATAAGATGAAGCGTACTATTGATGTGATAAGATGAATGAAGTGATACCAATGCGCGCACACGCGTGCACATACACACACACACATGCACATATGCATACATACACACTGAGGCGCGCGCACACGCACACACACACTGACACTCAAACACAACCACCCTATCCACCCCACCCACCCTATACACACACACAGACACACACGTACGCATGCGGTACAATAACATTCTGTCGCTCAGTAACGAAAGCACGAACCCAAACCGACAACAACCAATACTCCCCAATACTCTTTACCCCCCCCCCCCCCCCCCCCACCACCTCCGACACACACACACACACCCTTCTTTAGCCTTGCCATACCAAAGGGTTGTCACCCTTAACGTGACATGACAGCCTCCCTTGTTATACACACAGGATCGGCGCCTGTCCTCGTCAGTGTAGTGGTCACACAACAGTAGATGGGATCAGACATCACGAAATGAGTTCTCATGGAAACTTGGGTCAGAGATTTCAGATACAGGTAATCAATTCGTCCATTACGCCATTGTCTCTACGAAATGGGTAAATGAACAACATAATGCAACATAGAGACCTAGACATGAAAATGTTTGTTAGAAACAAAACAAAACAACATAAAAAAAAATAATAATAATAATGCATGAAACGGCAGCTACAGCAAAATATTCCGAGATAAGGCTTTAGGACTATCTGTAAACTTATAATGCTTTGAGCAGGAAACATGACAATCATATTCGATGCAAAATTTCGCCGTTTGAATGTCGTTAGGTCAGAGAGAGAGAGAGAGAGAGAGGGTGGGGGTGGAGGGAGGAGTGCTTGTACAGTCTCCTATATACATACTCTCTCTCTCTCTCTCTGTCACACACACACACACACACACACACACACACACACGGCCTATATCTTGGTTGTATCAACATGTGCATACACAGGTCTCAACCAAGATGGTGATGTATGAAGTACACAGGCTTCACACGTCCACACAAGGTTCCCAAATCCGGTTTACCCTGCTGCAGATCTATTGACACAGTAGGTGTGTGGAGGGTGGAGGAGGATGCCGGGGGAAGTGTGTGTGTGTGTGGGGGGGGGGGGATCGAAGGGGTAGGAGTGTGTGTGAGGGATGTGGGGGGTGTTAGTGGGAGCGGAGGATCGACGACTACTGCAAGTTCAGCGTTTGCTTTGTTTGAGGTGTGTTTCCAGCTGTCGCTGATCGCTGATTGATTTGTGATCGATTTATTGATGTGTGGGGCTCAGGGGGAACAGGGGGACGGTCACTGAAATAACAGCAGAAAGAAACTTGATTCCTGTGCTGATGGAACACACCTCTCTGGTGCCTTTACAAGCACAAACCCTCTCTCTCTCCTCTCTCTCTCTTTTTAATCATTGTATTTCCTGGACAAATTCATTAGTTTTTGTGAGTGTGACGGTAGGATGAAAGCGGGCCACAATGCATTTATTCAGCCCCCCCCGGCTCCCTCCCGAAATAAAATAAAATGTGTGTGTGTGTGTGTGTGTGTGTGTATCATACACACACGCACGTCACTGGTGTTGAAAATATATATTTATTTATACATGTATACATGTTACTTTCAGTGCACTTTCGTGTTTCTTTTTTCTCGGATACCTAACCTTCCATGTCATTTCAGTGGCACTGTCTATGTCATGGACACCACGAACCTATAAATATAATTATATGTCCGTGACAGACACTAATATCTCACGTGACTATGCTGGAGGCCACACATGAGATCCCGTACTATTACTGCTGGGTCACTGCGGTGTCGTGTTCAGCTGTGCTTGTTCAGTTCTGTCAGTACTTCAGCCATAGACACCACGAACCTATAAATAAACGTCCGTTATAGACACTAATATCTCACATGTTTTAGGTGGAGGCCACACATGAGATCCCGCACTACTACTAGCTGAGTCAATACGTAACGGTCTCGTATTCAGCTGTGCTTGTCCAGTTCTGATTCAACACTATTAAGCCACCCACCAACTGGACGACAATAATCACATTCGCTTCGTCGGGAAGCCAGACTGAGTAATTTTGCTCCCACCCCCTTCTCGCGCTACATAGATTATCGATCGACATGGGTGCGTGGTTGCATAATTGCATACTTGTAGCGCGGGCTCAGATACATGTATACCCCTGCTTCGAGTGTAAACGTGTGCGCACATGCATGTATGTTGATCACCTTGGTGCGTCAGTGTGTTTCACTGTTTGCTTGCATGTGCGTGCGTGTTTGCACTGACGCGCTGTTTGCGTGTGCGTATATATATATATATATATATATATAATTATGTAGATTGATAAAGTTCTACGCGCAACGGGATGTCTTATTTAAAACACCACCATCACCACTACTACTACCACCACCACTACTAAAAACATGTTTTAATGTATATTATTGGGTATGTTTTAGCCATTTCCATTTCTTTTCTTCCTCTTTTTTTTCTTTTTTTTTTTGGTTCATTTTTTTCTTTTATTTTTTGACGTTTGAACCTCCGATCATTGCATGCTGTGATTTTGTTGACTGCTTTTATGTGCAGTGCTCGTTTCTCATATGCTGCTTCCCCTGAAAGGTTGTCAATCAACTCAAAATATGACATCAAAATATGATTCATATCTCACTGTAAGCGTGTTCTGCAGGAAGAAAAAAAAAAGAATTCTACGGTCCTCTATACACATTTATAAACGTTGACATATGCGTTTATGTTACCAAGGCTCGGATTGGCCTAATCAGTCACCTCCGGATCCACAGATACCGATCTTCCATCTGATTTCTGAAGCCATGCCCATCTTCGAATACGAAGGAAATATGATGATGTTACCATCAACAGTGTTCGACACAACACTGCTGCCGAATGCACGACCGTTTGCTACCGAATCTAACCAGAATGGAAGCAAGTAGTTTTCTACTCGAATAATTGTCCGCTATTTACCGTCTTATACTTTATATCCCGGTCGTTGGAGATTTGGTCTAACTGTTGCCCTCAGACCCACTGGATGTGATGTCATGGCTGGTGTGTTGGGGGTAGGGGGATGTCATGGCCTTTACTGCTAGGTGAACAGCTATTATTCAACTGAAGCTGGATTCAGTCGAACAGTGTGGAACAGCCTTTAATATTAGGTAAACAGCTATCATTCATGGGGGTAGGGGTCTGGTCTGTTGGGGGGTTGAAGGGGGGGGCGGGGGGAAGGGACGGGGGGGGGGGTGGGAGTTGTACCCTGAAGGGAAACGTTCCCCATGATATATGATTCGTTCGTTCTGGGATGACTGCAGCGATACATCTGAACATCGTGTGAAGGCAAATCCGGTTTCTCCAGGTAATAAACTGAATGAAGCGTTTCTGTTGATGTCGTAACCGAGTGGCCCCGAAAGCGGGACAACGAAATAACTAGTCCTGAATGATCCGGTTCCTGAATAAGCCAGTGTGTGTGTGTGTGTGTGTGTGTGTGTGTGTGTGTGTGTGTGTGTGTGTGTGTCTGTGTGTGTGTGTGTGTGTGTGTGTGTGTGTGTGCGTGCGTGCGTATGTGTGTGTGTGTGTGTTTCTGGGTTGAAAAAAAAAGTATCATATTTCTGTGATCACACACACTACAGGCAAGTGGCCGAACCACCAAGGCAGGAAAGAACTTGATACATATCAGTCCTGATGGAACCTGACCACAGAACATCAATCGCTATGGAACACGTTGTTTGCTTCAGTCAGGGGTAATATTTCCATCACAGAAAAATTCTACACATCCATGCAGAGATTTTCACAGCCGGATTCATGACACATTTGAATGAAATCCAATCCTAGATAGTTTTGCGATCTTTATTAACGAAAACAACAACAGCAACAACAACAACAACAATAAAACCAAGCTTGTAAGGAAGGAAGCTGAAGGGGATTCCCTTAGCTTGTTGTTGCTCCGCTGTCTATGTGTACATACATGTGTAACATGTTTTCTGAATAAAGATTTGTTTGAACAAAAAGGGGCTTCCCTGGTTACTGAGGTGGCAGTACTGCTACTCCGCGTTTTCGACTGACTCGTTACAAAGTGCAGCACGTTCACCACTTTGAACAACTCGTTCAAGCGCTATACAAGAGCGAGCCGGAGCTCTTATTCAACGGAAGCTGGATTCAGTCGAAGAAAGTGGAACAGCTTTTAATGTTGGGTGAACAGCTATTATTCAACGGAAGCTGGATTCAGTCGAACAAAGTGGAACAGCCTTTAATGTTGGGTGAACAGCTATTATTCAACGGAAGCTGGATTCAGTCGAACAAAGTGGAACAGCCTTTAATGTTGGGTGAACAGCTATTATTCAACGGAAGCTGGATTCAGTCGAACAAAGTGGAACAGCCTTTAATGTTAGGTGAGCAGCTGTTATTCAACTGAAGCTGGATTCAATCTAACAACGTGGAACGGCCTTTAATGTTAGGTGAACAACTATTGTTCAACTGAAGCTGGATTCAGTCGAAGAGCGGGGAACAGCCTTTAATGTTGTGTGAACAGCTATCATTTAACGGAAGCTGGATTCAGCTGAACAAGGTGGAACAGCCTTTAATGTTAGGTGAACAGCAATCATTTAACTGAAGCTGGATTCAGTCGAACATCGAGGAACAGCTTTTAATGCTAGGTGAACATCTACTATTCAACTGAAGCTGGATTCAGTTGAACAGTGTGGAACAGCCTTTTGTGTTAGGTGAACAGCTATTATTCAACTGAAGCTGGATTCAATCTAACAACGTGGAACAGCCTTTAATGTTAGGTGAACAGCTATTGTTCAACTGAAGCTGGGTTCAGTTGAAGAGCGGGGAACAGCCTTTAAATTTAATGTTAGGTGAACAGCTATTATTCAACTGAAGCTGGATTCAGTCGAAGAGCGGGGAACAACCTTTAATGTAAGGTGAACAGCTATTATTTAACTGAAGTTGGATTCAGTCGAACAACGTGGAACGGCCTTTAATGTTAGGTGAACAGCTATCATTTAATGGAAGCTAGATTCAGTCGAACAACGTGGAATAGCCTTTTATTTTATGTGAACTCTCTCAGGCTTCATGGCCCCTCAAGTGCCCTGTGTAGCACAGGCTCAGGTGGACGGTCAGCAGTGTGGTCAGCCTCACCTGTGGCCTTTACTTCTCACTGACCAATAGATAGGCCGTCACCCGATGATCTGCGGACACGATAACATACCCCCCCTCCCACCCACCCCAAACCTCCAATCTTCCATTCACCTGCCTTCCCTTGGGGGGCGTGGGAGGGGTGCTGCGGGGGGGGGGGGGGGGGGTGAGGAAGAATGGGAAGAGAGGGAGGACAGAGAGAGAGAGAGAGAGAGAGAGAGAGAGAGAAGGGGGCGAGACAGACGAGTAGAGGCATTCAGGAATGGACAGAGCAACAACAAAAAATCTGCTAAACATACCGCTTCTGAAATGATGCTGCCGTAACAATAACATGTAATAATTACCATCATGAAGCGAACGATCCGCACACCCACCCTCTTGCCTAAGTCTTTCCAAACTGACCTGTAGAAACTCTCTCCCTCTCTTAAGAAATAATAATAATAATAATAATAATAATAATAATAATAATAATAATAACACAAATAAATAAATCACTGTGTTGAAGATCTCATGTGGATTTTGTTGGGCAGGGGCCCGAGGGGTGGGCGTGGCTAAATGAGAGAGGGGGAGAGCACAGGACGATTGGAGGTAGGGGAGGACAAGGATGGAGAGTATGTGAGAAAGAAACAACTTATATTGTGGCTTCATTATATATTATGTTCCCGTGTACACTCCGAATGTGCTATACGTTTACAATTTTATGAATGTAAACCGTAATTCTATTTCTTTACTATCGTACTATTGCAATATCGCATGTTATCTTGTCGCAATTTATTTTTTTCCCTTGTGTTTTTTATGAGGGCAATAAAGTGATGATAGACTGATTATGTGAGAGCGAGACACACACACAGAGGCACACAGACACAGACACACACACACACACACAGAGAGAGAGAGAGAGAGAGAGAGAGAGAGAATGATAAGATCCAGAGACGGACCGAAAGCAAACTCGGGGTACTTATATATCTCGCGACGGATGACTTCCTCTTATGTTGTTGTTGTTGTTGTTGTCAAGCCTGTGAGCAAGTGTGATCTCACAGCATTCCAAAAGGCCTCAGCCAGCGACAGTTTCCACTGTGTTCAGTGTGATCACAAAGCAAACAATGGGCCAAGTGTTCACACAGCGCTTCAAGTGCCATGCGCGTGTCGTGAACTATCATCTCACGAGTGGAGGGCAAACAGAGAGAGTAATAAGTTCCAATGGGGTCCTTCAATCCAAGTTTGCCTCGTGCACGACGCGAACTTCAAGCAGGGTCAAGGTGACAAGGTCAAGTCGGTGTGAAGGTCAGGTGGGGTCAGGGTGAACAAGGTCAGGTACGTGTCGACAACACGTCCTGAAGCATTTTGTCAAGTGTTTATGAAAATGGTACAAGAAAACGGAAGGTGATATGCCGCAGCGCCTAGCACAGTAGCACTCATGAGATTCTTCAAATTGTTCAAATTAGTACTGTGCCCCAAATGTTTTTGTTTTTTGTTTGTTTGTTTTTTTAACAGATAACCAATTAACAGTGAATTTGTGTAACGGAACTGAATGGACCTGTGAGCAATAAAAGGAAATCACAACTTAAAATCTACGATTGTTTGACAAATCAAATATCTTTTATTTCTTTTCTTTTCTTTTTTTCCTGTTTTAATGCTGATGCCCCACCATCGGCACCATTGCAGTGACGTTATTCCCTTGCCGCTCATCACGACCACCAACACACACACACACACACACACACACACACACACACACACATAAGGGATTGTCTACCGTGAAATTATCTCAACGCCGGCAGTCCACATGGAGCAACTGAACACCGAAATGTCTCCACACACACACACACACCAGATCAACTTCCAGGAATTGTATGAACTATTTACGGTAGAAGCGGCTGTTATCTCGTGCATCATCGTCCTCAATATGAACGCTGATGTAGATTTACACAGTCACCTACATGAATTTCTATATTTTTCGGAGGAATAAATGGGTAGTAGTGAGGTGCAGATGAAAGAATGAGGTGAAAGAGAGACGGGGGAGAGAGAGGTGGGGGTTGGGGGGGGGGGAGAAAGGGGGGGAAGGAGGTAAAGAGAGAGGGAGGGAGGGAAGGACAGTGAGAGACAGAGATAGACAGACACAGAGGGGAAGGGGGCGGGGGGGGGGGGGGGGGGGGGGACAGAGAAAGGGCCGGGAGGGAGAGAGGGCATGAAACAGAAGGGAGGGTTTACACAACACATGCGACCGTTTGCTGTGGAGTTTACACACCAACTGCAATGTACTCGGAAAGAGTGTTGATCAATGGGTCGATGCGTGCGCAACGACCACGTACACGCATATATAGATATGTGCTTGCACGCGCACGTAAACTGGTATCGTGCAGACTCTCTCTCTCTCTCTCTCTCTCTCTCTCTCTCTCTCTCTCACACACACACACACACACACACACACACACACACACGCACACACACACACACATAATATGTGTGTGTGTATTGCAGTGTGTGTGTAATGTGTGTGTGTGTGTGTGTGTGTGTGTATGCGGCAGGACACTCACACACACACACAAACGCGCGCAATTCCAAGCACACAAACAACCACACGCACTACTTTTATAGATCTCTGTCAAATAACAGTGGTGTTGGAGGGGCATGGACGTGAGACGGACAAAACAAGAGAGAGGCGGGGAGGCGAGAAGGGACTGCCGAGACGAGCACAGTTATTTCCCGTCGTCTCCAACTAAAATGACAGTGACTAGAACCAGCCAGCTAACAGTCCCGCCCCGTACATAGTGACTAGTCCTTCCCAGCAAACAAACAAAAATAATAGACAGATAGAGAAAGAGCAAGGGAGAGAGAGAGGTTGGGGGGGGAGGAGACAGAGAGAGAGAGACAGACAGACAGACAGACAGACAGAGACAGAGAGACAGAGA
>NC_134894.1:31531748-31539248 GCF_041734735.1 Babylonia areolata
TTTGTGTCACTGTGTGTGTGTGACACTTTGTGTGTGTGTGTGTGTGTGTGACAGTCAGTTTCCTGGTCTCTGTCAGCAATTTTACATACCCCCCCCCCCACCCACCCCTACCCCACCCAAATCCCCCACTCCCACTCCCTCTTCATTCGTCCCACCACTCCTACTCCCACACCCCTCCCACACACAACGCAGTCAGTCAAACACACACACACACACACACACACACACACACACACACAGAGTGCCAGCCGCAGTCATGTGCATGGGGGGTCACTCAGCAGTCATGCGCTGGGGGAGGGGTTGGGGGGTGGGGGGGGAGTGTGCCGTGGTGGTGGAAGTGATTGCTCGGTTTTTCCAATAATTATATGTATGTTTCGATTGCTCACACTGAAGACGTCAAGACATGCATGGGCTCCCCAGCTATGAGTAATAGCAAATGACCACCGTACTGTATGAATGCATACAATAAGGGTTCTTAGGTTAAAAAATAAAAATAAAAAATGAAATAATGGCTGACTGACTGTGTAGGAGGAGAGTGGGGACTTGAGACCATGCCATGTATGGTAGGCGTGGGTAAGGGGGTTCAGTAGTAAAAGCCCCCTTATAGCTGTCACCACTGATCACCTCAGCATAGGACTGCCATTAGCGGTGGTGGGTTGTTGCCGTGTCGTAGTGTATGTGCGTGTGTGTGTGTGGTGGGGGTGGGGGCGGGGGTGGGGAGATTTTAGTGACTATGGAGGTGCTATATAGGAAGACCACGTCATCACACTAACTGTATACTGTCAGCAGCCTGAAGCGCTGTTATGTGGCATGGAACGAGAGTGGACGGAGGACAGGTGATGATGTGTGGACTGTCATCTGAGATGACCCGTGTCGGGAAAGTTTGTAAGTTGGAGTTGTGATGGATTCCCCGTTACATCATTTGTTTAAAAAGCCCCGCGGCTGAACACGGGGTGGGCGATCGAGTCTGTGGGCCTACTGTATGTTGGCTCTGCAGTAATTCATATCTTGGTATGTAATTCCTGTGTTTGGCATATTTCTGGAGCGAGTCAGTAAAATAAAGATCACAATACGCGGTTTACACTGTCTCATACACAAAGTAAATAACTAACAACAAATAACAATAACTGTAAAAAGAAATGAATAAATAAAATGAAATAAGATGAAATAAAATGAAATATAATCATCATCATCATCATCATCACAACAACAACAACAACAACAACAACAACAATAATAATAATAATAATAATAATAATAACACTTTTTATTGTATTATGTCCCTTTTCTTGTCATATTTCTTTTTTCTTTTCTTTTTTATTTTTTCTTTTTATTTTTTTTTCTTTGTGTGTGTGTGTGTGTGTGTGTGTGTGTGTGTGTGTGTGAAAAATCGAGTTGCTCTCACGGGTACTTTTACGTGCACTGAGTAGGGAGGGATACATGCTTCAGGTGTCACGTACCGTGGTAGAATCGGTTATAGGCGTTGGATCTATAGTTCTGATCCAGTTTTTTACCAGTGATCTGCAGAATTCCAAGCCCAATTTCCTTGGGGGGAAGGCACTTTACTCTGATTTTCCCTCACTCCAACCAGGTATGAATGGGTAGATTTCGTCGGAAGGATAAAAGCGAGGGAAGGAGTGGACTGAGTCTCTTGTTCCTGTGCCGAGCCGAAGACGCAGCGAATAATAATGTAATGGATTCGCTGCCCGTTGTGGCCGCAAAGGGCTGTGACGCCTTTAGTTTAACATTTGATTAAAGTGATTGCAGGGGACGAGACCCGGTTTTTTTGTTTGTTTGTTTGTTGTTTGTGTGTGTGTGTGTGTGTGTGTGTGTGTGTCTCACCCGGCCGATGATAAATATGTCGATGATTATGATGAAGATGACAGATTTCAATTATTTTTTTAATGTTAGCATTCCTATAAATAGCACTTTGGTTGTTGTTGTTTTGTTTTTTTTCATTGAATATTCATCCCCTCCACCCCGGAAGCCCGCCACCCCCTCCCCACTTACCCATCCACACACACACACACACACACACACACACACACACACACACACATGCACCACACACACACACAATCACATACACACAATCACACCAAAAAAACACGGGTCTCGTGTGCAGCATGCAGTCACAGTCACACACACACACACACACACACACACACACACACACACACTGCCCCTAGGGGGGTTCCCTTCATTACAAGTTACTCGAGTCGGAGAAAATTAATGTGTTTACACCCTGAGTACACCCAACCAATGTATACATGATATACGAACGTTAATCCACCTAGGCCTACCGCCCTCCTCCCAACTCCACTGTACCCCTTCCCCCCCCCCCCCCCTCCGCCCTTACCCGCCCCTGCTGCCCCCCCCCCCAGCCCCCCGCACCCCCCCTCCATCCCGGCCCCTAACCCTCCACCCCAGCCGCTCCCCCCACACCACACACTAAATTTTTCACAACCATAAGGAACTAACGGAACAATTTAAACATCACAAAAACTAGCGTATTCCTGTCACTGCTTTGAAGATACGATTTACGTAACATGACTCGAGCAGATAGCGTCACCTCTCGAAACATAAAGCATGACTATGACAACGGATACAACGTGTCCTTTAGATATGATACAGTTGATGTTTTTATGTGTCGCTGAAGAACAGCTGGTTTGCTGTTTCATCGTCAACGCATGTGGCTTGGAGCGGTGTATTGCTCCGTGAGTATACGTATTCGTATCGCGTGCGCGTGCAACGATGTGCGTGCGTAGCCCACCGTTTAGTCATTCAGTCGTTGAAAAAGGCTTTAATCAATTGTCTTGTCCATGAAATACGAATGATTATTGATTTAACAAATCTTTATTCAAAAGTGGCCTACTAATTCACTAATTAAATTTAAAAAATTATTTAAAAAAAACAACAACCCATCGTTTGTTATCATTTTCTATTTTCTTCCCTCCCCCCTCCCTCCCCCTTGGATTTGAAACTGAATGAAATCATAAACATACCATAGACCTCTTACAAAAACTAGGCATAATCCTGTTAGGTGCCGTATTCCTACAAAACAAAAGATATAGTCATGGAAGTATGCCACGTAAGTCAGTGACTTAACTATAGAATAAATTTTCCACTGCCGGAACGAAGTTGAGTGCCTTGTGGATGGGTTCAGAGAGTTACTGCTCTTTGCTATCAATTTACTTTCACCCAGTTTCAGATTCGTCGATTGTCGTCACAGAAGTGAAAATGTTAAAAGAAAGATTATAAGAAAGAAAGAAAAAGTAAAGAGAGAAGAAAAGAAAGAAAGAAAAAAAGAAAAGAAAAGAAAAGACAGGCATCAAGACGGGCTTCATGTCGGGAGTCAATGGTACAAAACACACACACACACACACACACACACACACACACAAAAAACGGACCCCAAACAGAGATATCATAGAAGCTTTATCCGCAAACTGTCTTCAACAGTGAAAAGAGTTGAAGACTTTGTTCAGCCTTTTATTTCTCGTCCGTGCATGGTGATTTACTGAACTAAAGTGAATGGGCAATAAATTGTAAGTGTATGTATAGGCTCTCATGGTGTGTGATTGTATGTCGCTTCTACCTGCGCGCACTGGACACAAAACAGTATCGCCCAACTGATGGTGGTTTAGGACCATCACATATGGTATTCCTAAAGCATTTATGAATGGGAATAATCGCGTGTTTTATTTATTTATGTGTGTGTGCTGAATTAAAAAAAAAATCGTGTTACAAAAAAGGGATAAAAAAAGAGAACACCACTTAGAAACTCGATCACCATGCAAAATCTCACCAAAGTGGTGGGGTGAGGGAAGGCTAAAGGGGGAGCAGGAGTGGTGGTTGGGGGAGGGGAGAGGGGGTGGCAACAACAACAGCCAAGGACTGACAGATATAAATAAAACAAACCTAACACTTAGAACCTCAACAACAATGAAAAAAAAACCAACATGAAAATAAGATTAATGATGATGAAGACGGCCTTCAGAGAAAGTCGACCATAAAACTAAACGAAAGTACTTGCAGCCTCAACACACACACACACACACACACACACGCACACGCACTTACTCTCTCTCGCGCGCGAACACACACACACACACACACACACACAAGAAACCAGACTTGAATCCTCTACAATATGTAATTAACACTCAAAACATTGACATCGATAAACTACAAACAAAGAATCATTTTATAAAACAACAACTAAAGCCTGCAAAATCAGCCTGGACAAACAACAGACAAACAGACAGATAGACAAAAAGACAATCAAAGCCTGGATCCAAACGCATGTCCCGTGTGAAGTTGACAGTCATGTAATAAGGATAACGCCGTCACATTGATATCAATTAGGGTAGGTATGCCAAATTGCGAACGATCCAGCCGACGCGACCAGCTAAACGTGTAACGTAGTTCTTTTGTTTTTTTAAGGCTTTCTCCGACTGGTTGCACCAGTAAAAGTTCGTCTACTCATTCTTTTCAACGTTTTGTCGAAGTTTGAAATAGCAAGGGTGCCTGAGGGTAAATGGGAACGGGCATGTCTAATTGCGAACGAGGCTTTACGTACATGTAGACAAATAAAGCAAGCAGGTCTTTAACTTGTTAGACATAACACATTATTGGAATATCGCACCAGACTGTTGTATTGTTGGTTTTGATCACACATGCACACAAACACACACACACACACACACACACACACACACACACACACACACACACACACACACACACACACACACACACACACACACACACACACATTTAAACACACATACCCCACACCGCACACAAACATACCCTTCTGAGTGCAAAGTAACCGTATAGCATCATTCGCAAATAGACCACACGTCAACATTCCCCATGGTCTAATCGCAAACGACACTCTTCGCAGATTCCTGTCAAAACTGACGTTCTCATTGGTGACACACCAACATGCTTTTTTAGATTCTCCCAGTACTGGTGATACACATTCAACATATTCTATCTATATTTTCTCCGACAGTCATGTAGAACATAATTATAACGCTGTCACAACAATATGAATATTAATGTTCCAATCATTCAAACAAACAAACAAACCAAAAAAAAACCAAAACACACACACACACACACACACACACAAACGTGTTTGTGTATCAGGAATTATCGACGTTTTCTGTTGTTGTTGTTTTTAATTAATTCGTTTACTTTTTATATGTCTTTTTCCCCCCAGTTTTTCTGTCTGAAGACGAATTACACTAAGTGTAATGAAGGAATGAAGGAATGAATATATGAACGAACGAACGAATGAATGAATGAATGAACGAACGAACGAACGATGAAACAAATGAATGAATGAACGAACGAACAAACGAAGGAACGAATGAATGAATGAAGTAATGAATGAACGAACGGATGAATGAATGAATGAATAAAGTAATGAAAGAACGAACAGATGAATGAATGAATGAAACGAGCACCGCCCCCCACGCCCCCACACACTCCCCCCCCCCCCCCCCCCCTTCCCTCCCCTCCTCCCACTTCACTCATTCCTGGCCCACCGGCAGTTTGTGTCAATAGTCAAGTTTTCCTTCTTACTCCGGGCCTGCCGTCAGCGAGCTGTATGTTGCTAGGCAACAGGAGAAGGAATAATTGTAAGACAATCGATGGCAGCCAGTTGCAACAGCCAGTTCTACACTGAACAGCCAGCCACACGTGACATGAGACGCTGAGCTGTATGTGAAGCCGTCTGTCTGTCTGTTTGTCTATCTATCTGTCTGTCTCCGTGTCTCACTCACAAAACACGTGCGCATTTACGTGCACGAATAAACGCAAGCACGCACGCACACACACACACACACACACACACACACACACGCACGCACGCACGCACGCACACACACACACTGTCTCACTCACAGAACACGTGCGTATGTACGTGCACGCATAAACGCAAGCACACACACACACACACACACACACGCGCGCATACACACACACATACACACACACACACACACACACACACACACACATATATATATATATATATATATATATATATATATATATATATAAAGAACGAACAACACCCCCCTCCCCCCACCTATATATATATATATATATCCAAACTCATCGTCAAAAAAGACAACAACAACCAGGCCACTGATAAAGCCATGACATGCCATCAAATGTCTCCCAATAATAAAACACGCTAACAGTCTGTTCAGTTCTAACAAATAAATTGCTTGTCAAAACCATTGTCCTAAAATCCCAATTTATCAAGAAAGAAAAAAAAAAAAGAGGCGAAACTGCGCTGAAATTGACGACGGGAAAACAGGTCAGCTTCGTTTTTTAGGACAAAGTTAGTGCGCCATGTCGATTTCTCGTTGAACGAGTCTCTCTGTATTGTTTTCATGCTTACTTCCTTTCCTTTTCCTAGTCTACCGAAAGTGATTTTTTCTGCTTTAGCTTCCTGTTTGTAACATTTTTCATAGAAATATGACAGTGTTCCTGATTCCGGTGACGGGATGAAAACAATACAAGAGGACAATTGCAAATTACCTCCTCGTTGATTCTCCTAATGTTCAGTTGTTTTTTCAGAAACTGTTTCGAGTGTGTTGGATGTCCCACCCAATCCTTCCTCAATCCGCTCTGAGCACACACGCACGTATACACGCACGCACACACACACACACACACACACACACACACACACATATATATCATCCACCCCTATCGCTTACCTCCCGTCCCTCTTTTATCTATCCTTCCCCACCTCCTCCTCCCCCCCCCCCCACTCCCCTCACCCCTTCTCAACTCTCTGTCCAATTCGCAAAACCGTTGTTGTTGTTTTTCTTTTTCGTCTATTCGGAAACGTTTACATATATTCTGTATCTGTATGCCTATCTGTCTGTTCCTCTGTCTGTCTTGTCCCTCTGTCTGTCTGTCTGTCACAAAGACACACAGACAGACAGACACACACACACACACACACACACACACACACACACACACACACACACACACACATTGTTTGTCTCAAGCCATTTTCTACCTCTGTATCTATAAATTAACAAATAATGCGGCCAGGAGATGAAATTATTAACAAATAGCAAAGAGTGGTGACTCTCTCCATTACACAAGGTACACAACTTCAAGTCAGTGATGCTTACGCTACCGATTCAGCTAGCACACAGGTAAATAAAAGGTACATTGGAACAAACCCAGACACTTCCTCAAAAAAGGAAGCGCTAGGCCTGTCCTTATGTACCTTGTGTAATGGAGAGAGTTACCACTCTTTACGATTTGTTAATCTGTATCTATAAACCTATAATTATTCTCTGTCTCTGTCTCTGTCTCTGTCTCTCTCTCTCTCTCTCTCTCTCTCTCTCTCTCTCTCTCTCTTAAGCCACTTTTCTCAATCTCTGTGTCTAAAAGAAAAAAGCAAAACAAAAAAAAAGAAGCAAGTAAACACTATAATCATTCTTTGTTTATGTTCTT
>NC_134894.1:31544248-31549248 GCF_041734735.1 Babylonia areolata
GCACACACACATACACACACACACACACACAAACGCACGCACGCACACACACACACACACACACACACACACACACACACACACACACACACACACACAGTTTCAAGGCGGGGGTGGGGTGTGTGTGTGTGGGGGGGGGGGGGGTGGAACAACAGAAGAACAAGACTATAACAACCACAGTTTCAGTTTCAGTTTCAGTAGCTCAAGGAGGCGTCACTGTGTTCGGACAAATCCATATACGCCAAGCAGATGCCTGACCAGCAGCGTAACCCAACGCGCCCAACAACCACAGTGATAAGAAGTGGAAGGAAGGGAAGCAGCGTGTGTCAGCAGAAGACCCGTGACCCCTATAATATTGACAAGGTGTCCCCTAGACGACCTTGACCTCTGACCCCGGCGCCGGCCCCGCTACTGAACAAAGGACACCTGCGACACACAGGGCGTAGCGGTGGGAGGGAGGTAAGGTTTGGGGATGAGGGGAAAGTAAAGGGTTGGATGGTGTGTGTGTGTGTGTGTGTGTGTGTGTGTGTGTGTGTATGTGCGCGCGCGCGCGCGTGTGTGTGTGTGTGTGTGTGTGCGTTTGTGTGGTGTGTGTTTGTGTATGTGTGTGTATGTTTGTGTGTGTGTGTTGTGTGTGTGTGTGTGTGTGTGTATGTGCGCGTGTGTGTGTGTGTGTGTGTGGGGGGGGGGGGTTGGGGGTGTCTGTGTGCGTGTGTGTTGTGTGTGTTGTGTGTGTGTGTGTGTGTGTGATCACTGTGTGTGTTACTCTGTGTGTGTGTGTGTGTGTTGTGTGTGCGTGCGTGCGTGCGTGTGTGTGTGTTGTGTGAGAGAGGGTGTGCGGGCCAGGCAGGACCCATTGCCATGATGGGCAGAGGAGAGGTAGAATAGAAGGAGGAAGAGGGCCTACAGGATCGAGGCGGCTGCAGCTGAGAGAGAGAGAGAGAGAAAAAAAAAGAGTGTGGGGATGACAGGTGAGGAGAGAGGGTGGGAGGGAAGGATGGGGGGGTAGGGGATGGAGGGAAGAGAGTGGGGGTTAGGGGGCGGTGGGGGGGGGGGGGCTTGTATTGTGAAAGTGACAAGTCAGCATTAGAGAGTGAGAGAGAGAGAGAAAGAAAGAGAGAGGGAGAGAGAGAGAGAAAGAGAGAGAGAGGGAGAGAGAGAGAGTTATATTTCTCAAGAAGAGAGAACTGATGCTGAGAGAAGTCAGACAAATGCATGTGGTTTTTTTGTTTGTTTGTTTTTTTTCTCCTCTTTATCTTTGGTTTGTCATAAATGTGTTTTTCCTCTACGTGTTTCTCGTGAGATGTCATGCGAAAGTTTATTTTTCTTAGCGTTTTGCTTTATAACATTATGCAGGTGTTGTTGTTTTTTGACGTTGTTGTTGTTGTTTTTGTTTTTTTGTTTTTTGTTGTTGTTTTTTTGTTTGTTTGTTTTTGTTTTGTTTTGTTTTTTTGTTGTTGTTGTTTGGGTTTTTTGTACACAAGAAAGGCTATGAAATTCAACTTGCATAATCAGACCGAGGACCTGACTTTGTTTCAGACATCGTCATTTAAGGGATGTAAGCTATAGACAAGCCTCAAATCAAGTCCTTTATTTAGTCTGTTTTGCCGACATCACCCGACAGCAATGGTTCTTATAACCTATTGCAGAAAACACCATGCAGGATGGTCAGTCAGTCGTGTCCGACAATGACCATCAGAGCAGCATAGGAGGCAACTGCTGTCTCAACTACCTGGGCTAGAATTTGATTTTAACATGGAGAGTGTCTTGCCCAACTGACGTACATCCCCACTCTCTCGGTCGTTGTATTTTGGGATGGTTCCCGAAGGCCATCCAGCCCCTAGGGCTGCAGCACTAAGAGCCAGTTCAACCTTGCCCTCCTAATTTCAGAGTTATAGTCCTTCACAAAAGACTAAGCTGGAAACGACTTTCCATTGCAGTGAACAAAGCATTGATCAAACAGCTCTCACTTTGCTGTTGGCCCAGCTGTAAACTTATGTCAAACTGTGGTATAAGCTGAGCGTCGTGCCTATGAAGAAGAGAACCTAAAATAGTGGTAAAAGGTCGACTGATCAATTGAAACAACGCTAAAAGATAAATTCACCCCAAGTCTCGCACAGTATAGGCACACTTAAAATCAAGTTAGAATTTTTTTTTCAAGTTAAAGACTACTTCATTCATGTCTGTTTCAGTCTCTGTTAAAAACAAAAATCAGTTTAAAAGCGTTTATTTCCTTCAGAAACTGAAAAAGAATATCCGGGGGCGGCTTGTGTGTGTGTGTGTGTGTGTGTGTGTGAGGTAGGGGGGTTGTGTTGGAAGATGCCCCGAAGGATGGATACTGATTAACAATCAGACCACACACACCACTTTTTATCATTCCACCACCAATGATCTGTTTCCTCGAGTGACCAACCATCAGCTGCCCGCACACACTGAGGCATGAATAACGTGGCCAGTCATGTGGGGAAGAGAAGAAAAAAAAACAACAAAAAACCCCACTGTTCTGTCCCGCATTTCTCGTCGAAGGAGGAAATTCCCTGTCCATTGTTTGACCATGACTGTTTCATCCGCCTTCCATTGTCAATAAAGACAAAAACGTTCGTCTATATACATACGTGGCTTACTTGGCTCTGCTCCGACATAGTTGTCGGATCAACATTGGGAGCGGCACATACCTACCTAGCTGTTCTGCGTTTGGGTGCACTGAGAGAGCGTCCCATTTTGTGTGTGTGTACGTGTGTGTGTACGTGTGTGTGCGAGTGTGTGTGTGTGTGTGTGTGTGTGTGTGTGTGTGTGTGTGTGTGTGTGTGTGTGTGTGTGTGTGTGTGTACCTTGTGGGTGGACCCCGATGAAAAGAGACCCTCCGCCAAGCCCCCCCGCCCCATCCCCTTGTGCTCTGTCGTATATATTTGTCTAATGCACACACAAGCAGCAGATACTTATGTCTTGTGTGCATGCGTGTGTGTCTTAGTGTGTGCGTTTGTGTTTGTGTATGTGTGTTATGTGTGTGTGTGTGTGTTTGCATGCATGCGTGTGTTATGTGTGTGTGCATGAGTTGTGTGTGTGTGTGTGTGTGTGTGTGTGTGTGTACCTGTGTCTATGTCTGTGTGTGTAAAGGTAGACCTGAAAATAAACATCACTGAATTCAAAAATCGAGCACGTACGTGTTCACTGTGGCTGTTTTATGATATCCCTCTTTTAGCTTCAGCACACAACTCTCCTACTGCTGTCATTGTTATTTGCACCTTTTCATCGTTTTTTGTTTTATATTTAATATTTTATAAATTCTCAAAAGAAATGTCTGGTTGGCATTAGCTGAATGCTGTCCAAGGAGCACCTGCAGTTGCTGTTGTTTTTGTTGTTGTTGTTGTTGTTGTTTAAAGTGTCACATACCTTCTTTTGCCTTCCTCACCCACCCACCACTACGTCCCCCTACTTCTAAACAAAGAATATATTTTTTTTAAATTTTAAAAAACCCTTTTATTTTCCCTCCCCTCTTAGTTTAAACGTGATTTTTTTTTTAATTCTCAAAAGCAGACAAAGGCATTTTAAACAAATAAAAAGCAGCAATAACTCGAAGCTTTTGGTGTGCTTCGTGAAAAGCAGATGATGCTCACTTTGATTACATATAACACAACGTTCGCATCCCCTCACCTTCGCCTCTCTTTGTTTTCTTTTCTTTTCTACCCCTACCCCCAACCCTCGCCCCACCCCACCCCACCACCTCAACCACTCCCCTCGCCCCTTTCTCCTCCCTCTTCCACCCCCCACCCCCACCCCCATCCCCCTCCTTTGACCACATATCCACTTTTTTTTTTTTTCTAACGCACTCATTCTCCAGTTACTATCAATCATGGAAAGCTATATATATGAAAGAGCTTCTTCAAAGCATTTCTGTTCAGCCCCGTTTGTTTTTTTTGTTTTGTTTTTTTTATCGACAAAACACTTCCACTTCTTCTTCTTCTTCTCTCTCTCTCTCTCTCTCTCTCTGTCTCTCTCTCTCTCTCTCTGTCTCTCTCTGTGTCTCGATCTCTGTGTCTCTCTGCGTCTCTCTGTCTCTGTCTCTTTCTCTGTCTGTCTGTCTGTCTCTCTCTCTCTCTCTCTCTCTCTCTCTCTCTCTCTGTCACTGTCTCTGTCTCTCTGTGTCTCTATCTCTGTGTCTCTCTGTCTCTGTCTCTCTGTCTGTCTGTCTGTCTCTCTCTCTCTCTCTCTCGCGCGCGCGCTGTGTCTTTCTCTCTCTTTTTATGGACCATTTCACATAACAGATGGCAATCATGTAGCTTGGCCCATTACAGCAGACAAGGTCCAGCGTTTACAGGACTGGAAATCTCGCAAATGGACATAGTAGGCACAAGATCGTGTATTCAGTCGACCAAAGTTAATAAAACATGTAAATATTTCAACAAGTCATTTGAATGAATGAATGAAGGAAGGAAGGAAGGAAGGAAGGAAGGAATACGTATATAGCGTCTATTCTCGGTCGTAGACCAGGCTTTTAATGCTTTACAAACACAGGGTCATTTGAACAACAGGCTGCCTACCTGGGCAGAGCGGACCGACGGCTGCCATTGAACATTCATCATTCGTTTCCTGTGTCTTTCAATCAGATTCCAGGCATACACACACACTCAGACATGTAACATTTCACGTGTATGACCGCTTTGTTTATTTACCCCGCCATGAAGGCAGCCATACTCCTATTTCGGGGGTGTGCATGCTGCATGGGTTTGTTCTTGTTTCTATAACCCACCGAACGCTGACATGAATTACATGATCTTTAACGTGCGTATTTTAATCTTCTGCGTGCATATACACACGAACGGGGTTCCGGCACAAAAAGGTCTGCACATATGTTGACCTGGGAGATCGGAAGAATCTCCACCCATTTACCCACCAGGCACCGTTACCGAGATTCGAGCCCGGGAACCGGGACCTGAGATTCAAAGTCCAACGCTTTAACCACTCGGCTATGGCGCCCGTCAGTTTCCTTCACGAACTGT
>NC_134894.1:31554248-31559248 GCF_041734735.1 Babylonia areolata
TCTTGTATGACCCCCTTCAGTAAGGGGCTTTGGCCTTAATCTGAATAAAACATCGTCATCGTTATCGTTATCTCTCTTTCATTCCGTCTCTCTCGTCTCAATATTTTCCCATTTTCTTCCCTTCTCTGACAGTACCAGTATCAGTTGCTCAAGGAGGCGTCACTGCTTTCGGACAAATCCATATACGCTACACCACATCTGCCAAGAAGATGCCTTCCACTTGAAATATTTTGATGGTGGTAATTGGGGTGAAACGCTGTTAACGTCGTCTCTTTCGCCGTTCGTATGGAAAGAGTTAACGACCTGTTGGTTCAAAGCCCTTAGGGTCAAGTTAAGTTGTGTTCATGGACTTGTCTTGGTGCAGTGAAGGTTTGCGGGATTGTTCGAGAGGTATACTGGGAGACCTGGGTGTCTGTCCAGAGGAGAGTGTCCGTCTGGCAGGGTTCCAGAGGGGCTGGTTGTCAAAAGCAGAGTGCATGTATAACATGTTTTCTGAATTAAAGAGTTGTTTCAAAACCAAAAGTAGAGTGAAGTTCTAAGGAGTGGGGGGTAGGGGGTTGGTGGGGTGAAGGGGGGATGGGAGTGGAGTCCTGGCTACCAAAAGTAGAGTGAAGTTCAAAGGAGTGGGGGGTAGGGGATGGTGGGGGTGGGGGTGAAGAAGTCCTGGCTACCAAAAGTAGAGTGAAGTTTTAAGGAGTTTGTCTTTACTTATTTGTCCATGTGCCCCCTTTTAAGTTTAGTTTAATCGTATTCTTTTTTTTTAAAACACATGTGGTAGACTCTCAATGCCCGACAAGCACTTTGGGGGTCTGTGTGTAGGTTAAGCATCTGCTCTCTCTCTCTCTCTCTCTCTCCCTCCCCCCTTTCTCTCCCTCAATGCTGATGTTATCCACTAACGAACACGTTAATAAACAACTGGCATTTTACTAATATATAAAGCCATAGAATATGAATACTGTGTGCAGTTGAGTGGGGCATTCTTTTTTTTCCTATTGATAAAAAAAATAACTGTTATTCTATGTGAAACGCAGCTGATGATCGCTTTTCGAAAGTTTCCAGATTTATTGATATCGTTTAACATATCGATCTATACCTATTATCTCTCTCTCTCTCTGTGTGTGTGTGTGTGTGTGTGTGTGTGTGTGTGTGTGTGTGTGTGTGTGTGTGTGTTTTCTTTTAAAGAGAAGTGTTTTAATGTACAATAGATCAGTCCGCACGTCTAAGACAGTCTGAAATGTAACTGAAGGACGAATGCCAATAATAGGACGTTAATCTCAACACTGGACTACTTACTGTACTCTACCACTCCAGAAGTGGTGAACTGAACCGTGTGAGTTATTGCCGGCTTCTTTCTTTTCTTTTTTTTTTTTCTTTTTTTTTTTTAAGGAGGGGGAACCACCAGACCGCAGAGACTTGCCTAGTCGGCGTTTTTTTTGTTTTTTGTGTGTGTTTTTTTGTTGTTGTTTTTTTACTGCGTCTGACTGTGTGTGTGTGTGTGTGTGTGTGTGTGTGTGTGTGTGTGTGTGTGTGTGTGTGTGTGTGTTGTGTTGTGTTGTGTGTGTGTGTGTGTGTGTGTGTGTCTCACTGTGTGCATGTGTGTGTGTGTGTGTGCGTGTGTGTGTGTGTCTCACTGTGTGCATGTGTGTGTGTTGTGTGTGTGTGTGTGTGTGTGTGTGTGGTGTGTGTGTTTTGTGTGTGTTTCTGTGTGTGTGTTGTGTTGTGGTGTGTGTGTGTGTGTGTGTGTGTGTGTGTGTGTGTCTCACTGTGTGTGTGTGTGTGTGTGTGTGAGAGAGAGAGAGAGAGAAAGAAAGAGAGAAAGAGAGAGAGATCTCAGCTGCCACGTTAGCAGGGTGGCGAGGGAGGGGGTGGGGGCGGTTGGTGGATATGGGGGTGGGGGCCTTGGGACTTGGGTGTGTGGGTGGGTGGGGGAAGAGATATGTGTGTGGGTGTAGTGTTAGTCGCGGAGTGGTTTTTGTTGGCACAGTATTCTCACACTTCGTAAACAAGCTTTTATTTCATGTCATACATTAAAAAAAAAATTTAAAAAAAAAAAAGAAAAAAAAAAAAGACGAAGACGAAGAAAAGAAAAAAAGAAAAAGAAAAAAAAAAGAGAGAGAGAAAAAAGATACACACCGCTTGAAAATACGCTTAATTCTTACAACGAAGCTTTTATATGAAAAATAAGAAAAGGAAGTAAACCGACCCTTTGTCTGCAAAAAAAAAATAATGACAGATTTAGCATCGTAAAAAAAAAAAAAAATTTTTAAATCAATAACCGCCGGAACATTCCTCGTAAAAATGTACCTGAGTTCTCAAGTCAGTGTCTGTTGTACACTTCATGATTATCGTTGACAGTTTTATGGCCGTGTCACTCTCCACCACATACCGTCCCTGAAATGTGACGACTGTGTTTTCTCAATTCAATGGCTTAACTTACTTTGGGTGGATGTCACTGGTTCAGCAAGATGAACACGGAACAAATATACAACAACAACAACAAAAAGTTTGAATATTGAGATCGATTTTGATAGTAGGTTCTTCAGTTTTGTTTCTCTCTCGAGCACTGCTGATGTGTGTGTGTGTGTGTGTGTGTGTGTGATAGAGAGAGAGAGAGAGTGTGTGTGTGTGTGTGTGTGTGTGTGATAGAGAGAGAGAGAGAGAGAGAGAGTGTGTGTGTGTGTGTGTGTGTGCGTGTGTGCGTGAGTTCGCGCGTGTGTTCGTGTGTGTGTATGTGTATGTTTGTGCGACTGTGCGTGTGTGAGTGAATGTGTGTGTGTGTGTGCGCGCGCGCGCGTGTGTGTGTGCCAGTGTGTGTATGTGTGTGTGCGCGTGTGTCTGTGTGTGTGAGTGCGTGCGTGCGTGCATGTGTGTGTGTGTGTATGTGTCCTAGATTATATTCCTCTCTCTCTCCAATGCAAGACAAGATTGTATTTACTGACGCTGTCACAGAGTGAGATCATTGTAAATAAAAGCAATGGGGCCGGCCCTTCTTGAGCAAAGGCTTCAGAAACGCTTCAACTAAACGGGGGCCTGTATATAAAACTCTCTTCCAGGGCTACTTGAATGAATAATAGAACAGGCGGCACAGTGAGGGAGAGAGAGAGGTAGAGGGGGAAGGGGGTGGTGGTGGTGGGGGGGGGGGTACAGCGCAGTGTATAGGCAGTAGTTGAAAGAGGCGTCCAAAGACACTTAACATGAGAAGAATTTATGGTCGGTGTGGGTTTTCTTGTCGATGTGTTTGCGTAGTACTTCATCTTTTGTTTCGTTTGACGTTTTTTTAGATGGAACTCGGAGGGGAAAGGGAGGGGGGGGGGGGGGGTGTGATCGAAAACGGTGTGACAGATGAATAATAATAGTTGTTGGATTTTTTTTTTCTTTACGCCTTTCATTAGAATACAATAGTGCTCAAGGCACATTACACAAGTTAAAAAATAACAAAGAAACCATGAAAAAGAAACACTCTAAACAAAAAACACAACCACATGTAAAAAATCTCCAAAAAAACATTCCAGGTGAACAACACAGCCACCCTCACCAAACAGCGAACTAGACCAAATAATCATCTTATTCTTATTCTTAATTCTTGTTGCTTATAGTCCAGCCGACCGCACAGGGCCATATTATCAGGACTATCAAACCATACAAAAGTTCAACCGTGTCAACACAAAACTGTCACCTCTATTAAAAAAAAGTTTTAAAAATAAAAATACACTAAGACACAGTTCATGACACAGTATCCCAACCATTTAGCTCCTTATGGCAAAATAAGACTAGGCCATGCTGAGGACGCCAACCTTTCCTCTTAATTTACCATCCCCAGATTACAGAAAATCGTAAAAGGAGAAAAAAAAAACAAAAAAAAAAAAACAATACTACAAAGCCAAAGAAAAGATACATAAAAAAGGACATATAGGCAAATAACACTGCAGAATGGGCAGCTAGTGCCCATCCCAGTGTTTACATCTCACTACCTAATCGCCAGAGCAAAAACAGCACAAATAGTATATCATAGACTCCGAAAAAGGGAGAAAAAAATGTCAAAGCTTGCCTGATAAAATAAAGGGGAATGAGCTGGGAAGGCAAAAAAAGGAGACAACAGTGAAGAAAGAAGAAGAAGAAAAAAAGGGCAGAAACAAAGAGTGATACAAAAAAGAGGACATTTCTAGCACAGGCTTTCCAGAAGGCGGGGATGCTATTTATACTGAAAGATCTTCTACATAATCAGAACAAAAAACAACCCACCCATCCACCCACCCCTAAAAAAAGCATTAACGTACGGACAGTCGAAGTGCACACACACACACACACACACACACACACACACACACACACACACACGTACCAAATGTGCCAGGGGCAGTGAAGGGTAAAAGAAAGAAAGGAGTGACGTGTTACGGGTGGTTAGTTTCAACAATTTCCCCCCACAATACCGCGCCACTGAGGTGTTCACGATTCGAATCATCTGTTTCTCTCTCTCTCTCTCTTGTTTCTTTCTCTCACACACACACTCTCTCTGTCTCTCGTTATCTCTTTGTCTCTGTGTCTCTTTGTGTTTCTGTATCTATTTGTGTATCTGTTTCTGTCTCTCTCTGTCTCTGTCTGTTGCTTGGGTGCACACAAGCACTCTCTCTCTCTCTCTCTCTCTCTACCTCACAGAAACACACACAGAGACAAACACACACAGACACACACACACACATACAAGCAGGTACACAAACACCTCTGTCTCTCTTTCTGTCTCACTGTCCCCCCCTCTCTCTCTCTCTCCCTCTCTTTCTGTCTCCCTGTCCGTCTCTCTCTCTCTCTCTCTCTCTCTCTCTCACTCTCTCTCTGTCTCCCTGTCCGTCTCTCTCTCTCTCTCTCTCTCTCTCTCTCTTTCTGTCTCCCTGTCCCTCTCTCTTTCTCACTGTCCCCCTCTCTCTCTTTCTTTCTGTCTCCCTGTCCGTCTCTCACGAAGAAAAGGATTAGAAAATCAACACATCACCACAGCCTATAGCACA
>NC_134894.1:31574248-31589248 GCF_041734735.1 Babylonia areolata
GTGTGTGTGTGTAGTCACATTTTGGTGTGTGTATGTAACATAGATATAATGTTTTATGTTAACAAAAGCGTTTTTGTAAAGCACCTAGAGCAGATTTCTGGATAGTGTGCTATATAAGTATCCATTATTATTATTATTATATAATTATTATGGAGAGAATCCGTGAGGGTGTGGGTCCTTCAAGACCACAGCCACGAACAACGTGACCGTAAGAGCGAAATGCCAATAGGTCGTTAATCATACTCACCCATACGAGTGTGGGTTCGAATCCCGCTCTCGCTTTTTCTCCCAAGTTTGACTAGAAAAAAAAAAGGAAACTGAGCGTCTACTTCTAGTCATTTGGATGAGACGATGAAGCGAGGTACCGTGTGTAGAACGCACTTTTTGCGCACTGGGAAAGAAAAAAACAAAAAACAAACAAAAAAAAAAAACCACCACACACACACACAAAAAAACCCACCTACAGTAACGAGAGTGTTGTCCTCTGGCAAAATTCAAAATTCTGCAGAAGTGATCCACACTGACAGGTACACAGATACACAAGAATGATCTCAAAGCCTGACAAAGCGCGTTGTGTTATGCTGCTGGTCAAGCATCTACCTAGCAGATGACGTGTGGTGTATATGGATTTGTCCGAACGCAGTGAAGCTTCCTCGAAGAAATGGAAACTAAAACTGGAAACAGAGAATTAAGGAGACTCTCTATGTGTGTATGTGTACGTGTGTGTGTGTGTGTGTGTGTGTGTTCCCACCCACCCCTTTTTGGGGGGTGCGGAGGGCGAGGGGGATTGAGAGGGTGGGGGGGGAGGGGGGTGGGGGGGATTTCGGGGTGGTGGTGGTGCTGAGTGACATATGGTTGATATTTCAACAACTCAGTTTCAGTTTCAGTGTCAAAGAGGCTTCCGTTTATGTAAGCGTATGGACTGATCCATATACGCAGCGCAATATATGCTTCTTTTTTCTTTTTCTTTTTCTTTCATTTCTTATTTATTTCATTTTATTCATTCAATTATTTTCATTATAGGCAAAGGGGCAGACGCCTGACCAATCCACTTGACAGACCCAGTTCGCTGTTCAGACCTTCAGAGAACACCAGAGAAATGAGCAGGCGGTTGTGGTGTCAGTTTCAGACAGAGGCGTCGATGCGTGCGGATTAATCCATACACGCTTAACCACAGCTGCTTCGGAAAGAAAAGTACAGAGAGAGGTAGAGAGAGATAGGGATGGGGGGGGGGGAGAAAGAGACAGACGGACAGACAAGGAGAGAGAAAAAGAAGGGAAGAGAGAGAGAGAGAGACGGACAGACAGAGCCAGAGAGAGAAAGAGAGAGACAGACAGACAGAGACAGAGACACAGGGAGGGAGAAAAAGAGAGATAGACAGAGACAGATAGAAACAGACAGACAAACAGACAGAGACAGAGAGACAGGGAGAGAGATATATATACATATAGACACACAGACAGATAGAGACAGAGATAAGTTGAGAACCATTATAAAAAAAGTAGAACACTAACATGACTGCAATCACACTAATAATGACAGCATCGATAATAATTGGACCAATAAAGGTATAATAACACAACCAAGTCAGGAACAAAATATTTCATAATGACTGCTGTTTGTCGTTTTACAGTTTCACAGAGAGAGAGAGAGAGCTGAGTTCCCACGAAATTAATTTCAAAAGTGGGGTACTTGAGAGACATTTTGACTCATTGACTGACATTTTTTTTTACAGGCACTATTAGTTAGTGGCTTCTCTGTCTGTCTGACTCTCTGTTTCTGTCCATCTCTCTCTCTCTCTCTCTCTCTCTCTCTCTCTTGGTACATTTAGTACGCATCTATATTCATCTGGATCTGTTGTCCTTACCCCCTCCTCCCCGCCATTAATTACTTTTATTCATTGGTTGTGTATAGGCCTGTGGCCCAAAATTAATACGATTAACCCATCTGAATCTGAACCCATCTCTCTCTCTCTCCCCCTTCCCACCTCACCCGTCTCTTTATGTGTGTTTGCGTAAGCGTGCGTGCGTCAGTGCGTGCATGCATGCGCTTATTTGCGTGCGTTTCTCTCTCATTCCTTCTCTGTTTATGTCTCTTTTTCTGTCTCTCTCCGTTATAATTATCACTCAATCACACGCCCACACGCAAGTGCATTCACAAAGAAACGACCATGCACGCGCATGTACGTATTCACACACACACACACACACACACACACACACACACACACAGAGAGACGTTGAGGGACAGAAGGAGACAAGACTACAAAGAGATCACGAACATGACCACACTTATAACTTCATGTACCCATAGCCTAGTTTGAGTGTCATTTCCTCTCATTGACACCCAACGGAAATGGACTATGCATGAACTGTTCAAGCTGTCGGCACATTCCATTGGCACTTGCTTTGACAGCTGCTTGGAATGGACTATACATGGACTGGTCGAGATGAGCTCTGGTTTATAAACAGCCAAGGGAATGGAGTTTGCATGAACTGTTTGAGCTGTTAGGCTGGCCATAACCTCGGAGGTTCTTGTCATAATTGTGGTCTGGTATCCATGTCACGCGCACAGTGCGTGCACAGACTTCAAGCTGTTGCAATACGAAGCCGTTTTGTGAACAATACAAGAAACGTGTTGAGTGTGGTACGGGAGGTGGGGATGGAGGGGGAGGTGGGGGTTGGGGGTGTGTGGGTGGGGGTCATGGGGGAGAGGTTGGGGAGAGGGGAGTGCGGGTGGGGTCTTCAGTCTGCCACGGGTTCTGGCCAGCCTGCTCGGATAAACGCCTGGAGAGTTGCTAATTGTTGTTTGTTTTTCCACGCCTCGTCCTCGAACTCCTCTTGAGTGTGACAGGCTAGCAAACTAATGGATATCTATCTATCTATGTATCTATGTATCTATGTAACTATCTATCTATCTATCTATGTATCTATCTATCTATCTATCTGCCTGTCTGTCTGTCTGTCTGTCTCTGTCTGTCTGTCTGTCTGTCTCTGTCTGTCTGTCTGTCTGTCTGTCTCTGTCTGTCTGTCTGTCTGTCTGTCTGTCTGTCTGTCTGTCTGTCTGTCTGTCTCTGTCTGTCTGTCTGTCTTTACCCATCCTCCACTGTGCCGGAAGTGGGCACTAGTCTTTTGGATGAGACGATAAATCGAGGTCTTGTGTGCAGCATGCATGTAGCGCACGTAACTGAAAGAACTCGCGGCAACTGAAAAAAAAAAAGAAAGAAAAAAAGAGACTGTCCCTGGCAAAAAATTATGTTTAAAAAGAGATTTCCAGTTTGGTTTTGAAAGAAATGCCACTGTAAAGTGATAAAAGGAAAAGGGTGGCTTTGCACTGTGGCCACACGCTCTCTCCTTGGAGAGTTTTGCACAGATAAGTATGTTAATAATAATAATAATAATAATTGATACTTTTATAGCACACTATCCAGAAGTCTGCTCTAGGTGCTTTACAAAAACACTTTTGTTTACATAACACATTATATCAATGTTACATACACACGCCAAAATGTGCCTCAGCACACACACACACACACACACACACACACACACACACACACACACACAATGCATACATCCATTTTAACATATATGGGTACCTAACAGCTACCCTCAACATATACGCACACATAGGCAAGCACAAACATACATAAACAGACAAAAAAACACATTCACATACATGCATGTAGTTATGTACACATACATATGTATACACACACAGACAAGCATAGCTAACGCAAAGGAAGTAAACCTGCCATAACTGAACTTATTGTCGATGGAAAAGGTGAGTTTTGAGACGAGATTTAAAAGATGCAAGGGAATCAGAATGACGGAGGTTATCAGGGAGCTTGTTCCACGTCTTTGGCGACTGAAAAGAAAACGATCTGTGTCCATGGGTCTTACTTCTGACGTGAGCTGTCCTGAGAAGTCGAGTATCAGAGGAAGAACGGAGCTGGCGAGACGGTGTATAGATATGGAGGAGTTCAGAAAGATATCTGGGGCCAGATGCGTTGACTGCAGAACAGGTCAGATACACAACACAGCACCACACCACACTACACCACACCAGGCGATACGATACGATACGATGCGATACGATACATAGAACACAAGACAGCAGAACGAAAGACAACACGACACGATACGACACAACACGACACGACACGACAAATTTAATTACACTCTAATTTGCACAACACACCACACCACACCACACCACGCGATACGTTTCGATGCGATACGATACGACGCGATGCGATGCGATGCGATACGATACGATAGAACACAAGACAACAGAACGCAAGACAACACGACACGACACGACACGATACGACAAATTTAATAACACTCTAATTTGCACACCACACCACACCACACCACGCGATACGATACGATACGATACGATGGAACACACAAGAAAACAGAACGCAAGACAACACGACACGACAAATTCAGTAACACTCTGATCTGTTCTGTCAGCGTCAGGGAATGTTGCGATGAAAAATCTGTACAGTTGACTTGATGGGGATGTACCGAATCCGCACACATGTCTGTCATCAATCAACGTACAACGACCGTATTGTTTAGTTTGCTCCCTACCAGGAAGAGATTCAACTACAATGCCATTTTTCCACTTTGAATTCTGTTTACCTCGTGTGTGTGTGTGTGTGTGTGTGTGTGTGTGTGTGTGTGTGCGTGCGTGCGTGTGTGTGTGTTTGTACGCGCGTGCGTTTTGTGTTTCAGAGCGTGTGCGTGCATGCATTACTACTGGCATGTGTATGTGTCTGTGTGTGTGCGATCGCGCGAACGTATGTGCGTGTGTCTTTGAGTGTGTGCGTGCATGCGACAGTGGCAAAGTTTGTGTGCGTGCATGTGTGTGTGCGTGTGTCTGTGTGCACGATCTCGCGCATGTACACCATCAGGCGCGTGCAGTGCGTGCCGACGTCAGTTCAGGCTCACCGACGCCAAGATCGAGGTTCTTGCTCGTGGGTGTACGCACGCAGAAGATCAAATACGCACGTTAAAGATCCTGTGATTCATGTCAGAGATTTGGTGGGTTATGGGAAACAGGAACATATCCAGCATGCACCCCCTCCCCTACCTCCCGAACCTCCATCTACCCGAAAATGGAATATGGTTGCCTACATGGCGGGGTGAAAACGGTCATAGACGTATAAGCCCACTCGCGTACATACGAGTGAACGAGGGAGTTGCAGCCCACAAGCGAAGAAGAAGGAGAAGAGGTTCTTGCACAGCCAGCTGCATATGATATCTGTGTCCGATCCTTTGGGACCGCCCGTCAGCCCAGTAGTAGGAGAAGCTCGAAAACCAAGCACCAGCCTGTCCCGGAGAGAGAGAGAGAGAGAGAGAGAGAGCACTGAACACTGAACACTGAAAGGTTTAATGTCATTAGCTACACACCTCTAGTGACATGGGAGTGCAAATCAAAACAATAATGATGAAAATAACGAAACAAAATGAAACAGAAAAGAAACATTGGACGTCAAATAAACTAACGCTCGACCATCCATTTTCCAAGTTCATGAAAACAAAAGCATTTTTTTCTATCAATGTAATTAATCTGTTGACACGAATTGCTCTTCTTTCGAATATTATAGGCTTCAGCAATGTACTTCGCCAGTGATCTTACTGTATCGTCATCGTAATCCATTTTCAACACACTAATGATATCTTTACTCCTTGCAGCACTTGTTTTGAAAACAACACATTTTTCACGAATAGTATTATATGATTTGCAGTTAAATAAAAAAAGGCATTTTCATCATCTCTTTGAAGCCCACACATATTGGACAAGGGGAGAGTGTGGATGAGAGAGAGAGAGGCAGAGACAGACAGACAGACAGACAGACAGAGACAGAGAGAGAAACCAACCGGTGATAAAGGGAAACAGCTGTGCCATCAGCGATGCATACATATCTGTCTTTTATTTGAGGTGTGGACATGAAGCGACGGGTCAGTGCCTACAGTCAATGAATCGAGACCGCATAACATGGTCGATGGGCGAAATGTAACACGTGAAGTGTGGTGTGGCGCGGACACTGACTGTACTGACCGTTTCGTCCACTGTGTGGTCAGTGAGCTGTGAAAGGGTCAGCGATGGTGTCAGTCACGCACTGCACTGTGATGCCAGTGATGATCACTGAGGAGAAACTGTTATAATAGTAAGGATGTACACGGTTGAGTCTGTTGACTGAGTGTGTGTGAAATGTTTGAACAAGGACAAGAACAAGAACAATGACAAGAAGAAAAAACAAGGAGAGCAAAACACTGCACACACGCATTATTTTATTCTCTCTCTCTCTCTCTCTCTCTCTCTCTCTCTCTCTCTCTCTCTCTCACCCTCTTTCTTTCCCAGTCTCTCACCCTGACACACTCACACACACACACACACACACACACACACACACACACACACTCACACACACACACACACACACACACACACACACACACACACACACACACACACACACACACGCACACACACACACACACACACACACACACACACACACACACACACACACACACACACACACACACACACACACACGAACGACACACACACACACAAAGACCGAGACTGAAGTCATTGCTCATTAATTTCAAAATTTACTGCACGATGTAGTCATAAATTAGGAACACGGTCAGAACAGACGAAAGTTCTTCCATCACCGCTTCGGATTCGAACACCCACAGGCCACCATGAAACAACCACCTGAGGGCTAAAGATAACCTTTGCCCTCCGTGTGGGGAGAGACTAGGAGGCCGTAACTCTCTCCAAAATTCGTCACAGGGGCCATAACTCTCTCTGCTGTCAACGTCAGGTGGCGCTGTGGAAATACAGCTGTCTTCGAAACAAAATGCCGCGTCAGCTGTGTCGTTAGTAGCGGGGAGGGGGGTGGGGGAGGGGGGGGGGATGGTTCGGGAGGGGTGGCGGGGGGTTGGGGGGGGGGGGGAGTTGTGTGTGTGTGTGTGTGTGTGTGTGTTGAGGACCCAGGGGTTTACTTGAGAGGCTACTGTGGCGAAGTGGATGTGAGAAACTGATTGATGACTGCTACGATGAAGTCAGTTTTAGTGTTTCAGTCTGAAACCGATGCTGGTGACTGCGACTCTCTCTCTGTCTCTCTGTCTCTCTCCCTCTGTCTCTCTCTGTCTCTGTCTGTCTGTCTGTCTGTCTCTCTATCTATCTATGTGTGTGTGTGTGCGTCTGTGTGTCTGTCTGTCTGTATCTGTGTCTGTATCTGTGTGTGTGTGTGTGTGTGTGTGTGTGTGTGTCTGTCAGTCTAACTCTCTGTCTGCTACTTCTTCTTTCTCTTGTAAAAGAAGGCAAAAATAATAAAGTACTGTCATGCTGTTCTCATTAACCAGGGGCTGGTTTTCATGAGCGACCGTAGCAGTCAGTGACAAGTTTGCCGCGAAGCGTAAATTAAGAGTTTTCCTAGACCTACGCCAATTTCAGCAAGTCAAAGTCATAGGGAAATTCTCAACGCAAAGTAGACTAAACTAAGCGCTGGTTAAATCGCTTAAGTGTAAACGCCGGGCTGGCCCAGGAAGACTCATGCTCCTCTATCTGTCTCTGTCTGTTTCTGACGGTGTCTGTATGTCTCTGTCTGTCTGTCTGTTTCTCTATGTTTCTCTGTTCCTCCCAGTCTCCCCACACCCCTCTGTCTTTCTGCACTGCCCCCTCTCTCTGCACGCACGCATACTTTTAAGTACACACATTCACACTCAGACAGACAGACAAACATATTCACACAGACCCAGACCAGACACAGACACAGACACACACCGAGACACACACACACACACACACACACACAGACACACACACACACACACACAGGCACACACACATACACAACACAATTCACACACACACACACACACACACACACACACACGACAGGTACAAAGTGGCAAACAGACCAAAGTCACGCTCAGGACCCCCCTGCACCCCCCCCCCCAACCCCCACCTTCCCTCCCCCCCCTCACCACCCACACATGAAATCCTTCACGTATTGATGAACACAGCGGGGGGTCAGTCAGTCCCTGTCCCTACCACCTGATGCCCTGCTCTTGACCGTAAAGCGCTCAAGCTGAGCTAGTACCCATGGTAACTGCGGCTCACTATAAATAGCTGCTCCCCCGCCCCCGGCCCCCGCCCTCTCGCCCCAATCCCCGCGGCCCCTCTCACTCCCCGATGTTGCCCCTCATCCCCCCCCCCCAGACCCACACCCCCCCCCCGCCCCCTCGCCCTGACCACCCTACAGAAATCATTGAATCTGCGACCAGAACGTGGGACAAAAAAAAAGAAAAAAAGAGAGCGTGAGTCGATGTAATCATTGTTTCAATTTCAGTTTTTAGAAAAAAGTGATTATTCAAGCTGGGTCTCCTGGTAACACAGCTGCTCATTAAGGATAACCGTCACTCACGCGTTCCTCCCCCCCCCCCCCCACCCACTCCCCAGCCCTCCCCCCTCTCCTCTCTCCCCCACCAAAACAAACGAACAAACAAAGAAAACAAGGTCTTGAAAAACCTTTCATAATATGCGCCAAAAGCAAAATGCGTGTCCGTATATAATTATTGTTTATTCTAAAAAAAAAAAAACAACAACAAATAACGTGATTGTTTAACTTGGGACCCATGGTATCAAGTGGAACATCACTGACAGCCACCACCACCACCACCCCACCTCCATCCACATGTGCTCCTCCTGCAAACAAACAAACAAACAAAATGCAACCAAAAAAAAAAGCATAAAAAAGCAACAAAAAACAAAACAAAACAAAAACAAAACCACCAGCAACATCAACAAAACTACCCATAAGCGCTTAGGACTTGTTCTCTGACTGAAGATAGGCGCTGTAAAAGTATCAATAGTCATCATCGTCATCATCATCATAATCATCATCATCATCATCTCTTTTTTACCTCGGCAAAAGTGTGCGTATTCCTTCGCCCACGGTCTGTAAACAGGGACCCGTATATACATATCGCCGTGTGTGCAATCGATGACTGCCACTCAAACAGTGTGGTCAGTTTCATGACGGGCAAGCGTCACTACTCCCTCTCTCTCTCTCTCTCTGTGCTACTGACACGTGCGCGCACACGTGTTCCCTGCAATTTAGTGGCCTCGTCAGTTTCAAAACCATAGCCTCTCAGTGTCGCCGGACTCTTTAATACCGGCTTCTGTTTGCTTAATTGTTTGTTTTAGTTTTGTAAGGAAGTATGTAAAAGATGACCATGTTATTTGCCTCAGTGAAAATGTTTGTCGAAAAACTTTGAGTGGTGGTCTGGATGCTAGTCTTTTAGATGTGGACGATATACCAGGGTCTCGTTTGCAGCACGCACCTAGCGCACGTACAAGGTACAAGATTTCCACGGCAACAAAAGGGTTGTTCGTGGCAAAAGTCTGTAAGAAAATCCAGTTGGATGGTAAAAACAATTTACACACACACACACACACACACACACACACACACACACACACACACACACACAATGCTCATCATCCCCAGTGTCACTCCATCATCACAGGGGGGCTGGCGCTGTCACCGAAGCTGCAAGTACAGAGCACACGAAGGTTTCAGAACTTGGCGGACATGATAGCACGGACACGCGAACAGAGCAGAACCGTCCCATTCTTCATGTATCTCCCAGCTGCGGGTGAGTGAGTGAGTGAGTGAGGAGACAGAGTGATGGATGAGGCAGATGAGGCATCCTTTGTCCTTCTCCTCCTGTGTCACAGTGTGTGTGTGTGTGTGTGTGTGTGTGTGTGTGTGTGTGTGTGTGTGTGTCATGCCTCATACCTCCTGCCTACCTTGGACAAACCACGTGTCCCCCACCTCCCCCATCTGTCTGTCTGTCTCTGTCTCTCTCACACACACACTCACTCTCTCTCTCTCTCTCTCATTCCCTCCTCACCCTCTCCCGACTTGTCCAGACTGATGGGATTTTGTAATGACTGCGGTTGGTTGGGTTTGGTTTGTCGTATGGTGTGGTGTTGTGTTGTGTTATGGTGTGTGTTGTATTATGGTGTGTGTTGTGTTGTGTTGTGTTGTGTTGTGTTGTGTCATGGTGTGTGTTGTGTTAAGGTGTGTGTTGTGTTGTGTTTTGGTGTGTTGTGTTATGGTGTGTGTTGTGTTGTGGTGTGTGTTGCGTTGTGTTTGTCGTATGGTGTGGTGTTGTGTTATGGTGTGTTGTGTTGTGTTGTGTTGTGGTGTGTGTTGTGTTGTGTGTGGTGTGTGTTGTGTTGTGTTGTGGTGTGGTGTGGTGGTGTGGTATGGTATGGTGTGGTATGATGTTGCGTGTGGTGTGGTGTGGTATGATGTGTTGTGTTGTGGTATGATGTGTTGTGTGGTGTGTTGTGTTGTGTTGTGTGGTTTGATGTTCTGTGTGGTGTGGTGTGGTGTGGTGTGTGTTGTGTTGTGTTGTGTTGTGGTGTGGTGGTGTGGTATGGTATGGTGTGGTATGATGTTGCGTGTGGTGTGGTGTGGTATGATGTGTTGTGTTGTGGTATGGTGTGTTGTGTGGTGTGTTGTGTTGTGTTGTGTTGTGTGGTTTGATGTTCTGTGTGGTGTGGTGTGGTGTGGTTTGGTGTGGTGTGTTGTGTTGTATTGTGTGGTTTGGTGTTGTGTTGTGTGGTGTGGTGTGATGTGGGGTGGTGTGGTGTGGTGTGGTGTGGTGTGGTATGCTGGTGTTGGAGTGAGACGGACAGAAAATGAAGAGTACGCACTAAAGCAATCAGAAATTAAAATTGAATTAACGAAAACTATCAGCCTTTGATATAATATTATCTATGATCTAAACCTGTTGCTTTTTGTGGGTTTTTTTTTTAGTAGGGAGAATAGCACCACCACTTCCATCTCTTCATCAGCATCACCATCAGCCACCCAATCACATCAATAGCACGCACGATCACCACAACCAACAACCACCACCACGTTCCCGCGAAACAAGACAACAATTCACTCCACCTGAGTGGCTTTAAGATAACAAAGATACGCCAGATGAAATCGACCAGGTGATAATGAGAATACTTTAACGACCGGGTGATGACGATAATTAACTGCCATTTCCCATACCATGAACCAAACCAGCATCCGCCCAGGTAACCTTAATCGCCTTATTATATGACTGATAAGGACAGATGGTTTGGCCGGTAACTTCGTTTCAATCAAGGGAGACAAAGCATTCAACGTCAATCTCTGTAGCGTCAGGCATTGAGTCCTTGTGACTTGCGTCTTGCGGCTTACTGTGGGTGTTTCACAGACCAGGGCGAGATTCTGGGTGATGGAGCCTTTTGTGATCAGAGCAGGGTGACACGCCATCTGTGTCTCTGTTTCTTGACCCAGGTGGACTGATTCTGTAATATATCGTCTTTTTTTGTTTTGTTTTGTTTTGTTTGTTTGTTTGTTGTTGTTGTTGTTGTTTTCTTGGGTTTTTTTTTTTTTTTTTTTTTTTTTGGTTTTTTTTTTTGGGGGGGGTTGGGGGGGGGGGGGGGGTCTTTTTTTCACCCGTTTCAGGCTGGTGTTTGTTTTTTTCGAAATGAGCCACCAGATCAGACCTGCAAACGACGGCATTAGTAGTAGTAGTAGTAGTAATAGTAGTAGAGAGTATGTGTTTGTGTATGGGCTCGCGTGTGTGTGTATATGTGTATGTGTATGTGTGAGTGTGTGTCTGTGCGCGCGCGCGTGTGTTTTTATACGTGTTTGTGAATGTGTGTGTATGTGTATGTGTGTGTTTATGTGTGTGTGTGTGTCTGCGCGCGCGCGTGTGTGTATGTTTATGTGTGCGTGTGTGTGTGTGTGTGTGTGTGTGTGTGTGAGTGTGTGATAGGTAAACGAGTCCGACAATAATTACGGTATGAGTAATTAAAACACCACCCCATTATAAATATAGCTCGGGTTGTACGACAAGAACATCACCATTTTAGGAAACACAGTAAAACCAAGAGCCGTTGTTTGAAGACACGTTTACATCAGCTTCCCTTTAATGCGATACCACGCTCGACACTGTTCGTCAGCTGGTAACAATCTGCCACCCACCCCCCGCCCCCCCCCCCACACACACACACCCCGCCCCCCACACACACCCCCACCCCCGCCCCCTCCTCCTTCTCTGTGTCAGCAACACCGAGACGATGACCTTGCGTTGACCCTGAGGCCATCTGACCCCCGTGAGTGTATCCCAAGGTCAGGAAGTGGAGTTACCACTTACCTCAAACAGGGGGAGGGGGTGGGGATCTGGTTACCTACCACCCTCCCTCACACCTTTTTGCTCCGTTCAAGTCGGCGACAGAAGCCGCAACGTTAGGGAGACAAAAAACAACAACAACAAAACAACGATGAAATCTCAGCTGAACAGGCAATACAAAGTCCAAAGGAAACACGGTAGCGTGTCGTCAGTAAATGAGTTTGCTTTTTTTTTTCTTTTTTCTTTTTTTTTGAAGGGGGGCGGGGGGATGATAGGTGTCGAAAGTGTTAGGGAATTGTATTGTATTGTATTGTATTGTATTGCGCTATTTTCAATAGTTTTTCCATTGCAACGGGAAACCAGTCACAGCTTTGTCTTTTTGTGAAGGACTATGACTCTCAAACTAGGAGGCAAAATTGCACTGGCTCTTAGTGCTGCAGCCTTGGGGGGAGGGGGGGGGGGGGGCTAGTTGGCCTTTGGGAACCATCCCAACGACGACTATCCTAAAACCCTCGTGGCCGAGAGAGTGGGGATGTAAGTTTGGCAAGACACTCTCCACCATTATCAAATTCTAGCCAAGATAGTCTGGACAGCCTCCTCTGCTGTTCTGATGGTCATAGTAAAACACGACTGACTATCATATTATTGTATTGTATTGTATTGTATTGTATTGCTGTTTAGTCACAGCAGACTGCTCCTCCCACGGAGAGTGCGTTGACACAGTACAGCGTCACCCCCCCACCCACACACACACACACACACACACCCAGTCCCACCCCACCACACACCCCCGACTGCTCATACTTTGTGTTTTACTATCGAAGTGGATTCTTCTACAGAAATTTGCCAGTGACAATCACTCTGTTGCTGTGTGTGTTGCTTTGTTTGCGTTGCAAAGTGCATACTGCACACCACGGAACCTCGTTTTATGACGGGCGCAGTAGCCGAATGGTTAAAGCGTTAGGCATTCAATCTGAGGGTCTCGGGTTCTAATCTCGGTGGCGCCAGGTGGGTAAAGGGTGGAGATTTTTCCAATATCCCAGGTCAACATATATGCAGACCTGCCAGTGCCTGTGTATACGCACGCAGAACCTCAAATACGCTCGTTAAAGATCCTGTAATCCATATCATCGTTCGGTGGGTTATGGAAACAAGAACATATCCAGCATGCACACCCCCGAAAACGGAGTGTGGCTGCATACATGGCGGGATAAATAAACAAAACGGTCATACACGTAAAATGCTAAATGTTACATGTTTGTCTGAGTGTGTAGGTGTGCATGCCTGACATCTGACTGAACGACACAGGAAATGGATGATGAGCGCCCAATGGCAGTCGTCAGTCGGCTCTACCCAGGTAGGCAGCCTGTTGTGTAAATGACTCTGTGTTTGTAAAGCGCTTAGAGCTTGGTCTCCGACCGAAGATAGTTTCAGTTTCAGTTTCAGTAGCTCAAGGAGGCGTCACTGCGTTCGGACAAATCCATATACGCTACACCACATCTGCCAAGCAGATGCCTGACCAGCAGCGTAACCCAACGCGCTTAGTCAGGCCTATATAGGCGCTATACAAGTATCCATATCAATCAATCAATCTCGTCCGAAAGACTAGCACCCAGACCAACTATCAACGGGGGTAAGAGGGAAGTAAGTTTCCTCATCTGAATGGGACTCGAACACTCGGACACTCGATCGTCTTCTTTGTTGGGCCACATTGCCACTACGCCACTACGCCACCACTTCGATGGGACTCTTGACAGTGAAAGATGTTCCCCATGTTCAATGATTATTTTGTTTGCTTTCCTTGCATTTCCTCTCTTTCTCTTTTCTTCTTTTTCCGTTTCAGTCTAATATCATGATCTTAGATGAACAGACTATAAATAAATTGACGAAAATCTTTTCCGTTTCCATCACTTTTTGCTTCTTTCCTTTCCATTTTCTGTCTTTTTTTTTCTTCTCCTTTCCATCGGCTTTCTCTTCTCTTCCCCCCCCCTCCTCTCTCTCTCTCTCTCTCTCTCTCTCTCTCTCTCTCTCTCTCTCTCTCTCCTTTCTCTGTTCTTCCCCTGTCCTCTCCTACTCCTCGTCAGTTTCCACTTTCTGTCATTTTCCTTCCCCCCTCCCCCCCTGCC
Source organism: Babylonia areolata (assembly GCF_041734735.1). Lineage (NCBI taxonomy): Eukaryota > Metazoa > Mollusca > Gastropoda > Neogastropoda > Buccinidae > Babylonia > Babylonia areolata. The sequence continues at coordinate 31,588,593 of NC_134894.1, forward strand.
CCGCCCCCCTCTCCCCCCTCCTTTCACTTTTCCTGTCTCTATCCTTTCTTTGTTTCCCCATTCCTGCCCTTTCCCTTTCCTGTCACTCTCTTTTCTCTCATTCCTGCCCTTTCCCTTTCCTGTCTCTATCCTTTCTTTGTTTCCCCTTTCCTGCCCTTTCCCTCCTTTCACTTTGCTGTCTCTCTTCTTTCTACCCACCTTCCTGCCCTTTTCCTCCTTGCTCTTTCTTTTCTTTCCCTTCACTTTCCTTTCTCCTTTATTTCCCTTTCCACCCTTTACTCTTTCTCCCCTTTCTTGCCCTTCACTTTCCAATCTTTCTCCTTTATTTCCCTTTCCACCCTTTACTCTTTCTTCCCTTTCTTTCCCCTCCCTTTCCTGTCTTTCTCCTTTATTTCCCTTTCCACCCTTTACTCTTTCTCCCCTTTCTTTCCCTTCACTTTCCTATCTTTCTCCTTTATTTCCCTTTCCACCTTCTGCTCTTTCTCCCCTTTCTTTCCCTTCCCTTTCCTGTCTTTCTCCTTTATTTCCCTTTCCACCTTCTGCTCTTTCTCCCCTTTCTTTTCCCCTTCTTTTCCTTTCCTTTAGCTTTCCCTTTTTCATCCCCCCACCCCCATTTCCTTTTCCACTCCTTCTATATCTCCCTTCTTCCCCTTTAA
>NC_134894.1:31596748-31616748 GCF_041734735.1 Babylonia areolata
TGTGTTTACGCTTCAAATGGGGTCCGATGGAAGTCTGTAGAAGTTTGTGTGTGTGTCTGTATGTGTGTGTGTGTGGGTGTGTGCGCACGAGCGCACATACACACACATACACACACACATACATACACAGAAACAGACACAGACACAGACACACACACACACACACACACACACACACACACACACACACACACACACACACACACACACACACACACACACACACACACACACACACACACACACACACACACACACACAATTCATTCAGGTGAAAACTGGTATGAAAGTGACCTTGTACGTTGGAAAAATCCACACGTCATAAATGTATCTGAGATTAACTATACATGAAGAATTCATCGTTTGCACACTTAGACTGTTAAACAGGAAACGGAAATGAGATCATTCACCGGAAATGGTGGGACCGGAAAAAACGCAACCATTCAGACAGTGGACTGTACTGATTGTACAAACCGGACGACACGAAAGGATTGTCGAAACGATATGGCGCAGAAACACGTTGTTATCATGCTTATTCCCGTTGAACAGTTCATGTGTGTGTGTGTGTGTGTGTGTGTGTGTGTGTGTGTGTGTGTGTGTGTGTGTGTGTGTGCGTGCGAACATGCGTATATACGCGGGTACGAACATGCGTGTGTACTTCTTTATACGTTTGTATGTAGGCCTACATGTACTTGTGCATACTCTGTATGTGTGTGTGTGTGTGTGTGTGTGTGTGTGTGTGTGTGTGTGTGTGTGTGTGTGTGTGCGTGCGTGCGTGCGTATGGACTTGATGGACTGGAAACCAGCCAATGGGATATATCCGAACAAGAAGAACAAAAAACCAGCATTGCAGTGTCGTGAACCATGGAGAGAAAAAATACCGAGTATCAGCCAGTACACAACTTTCCCTTGTGATTTTTGTCCTGTTAATTGTACATCCCACTCCATCACGGCCACCTGAATTCTCAGCCATTGCTGGCATGACTCAGCCATCATCTCTTGTAGTGAATTCACACGCCCTTTGGACCGATGTTATTCATGGCCTGAAGTTCACTTTCCAAGCTTGACTTTGTTAAAGTTTACAAGAGTCGATGCAGCGTGAGCAGCAACAATACACGCACGGAGTCACACGCACACCACCACCCCTCAGAGAAAAGAACTTAATCGTCACAAAGCGACGGTACTATCTATGACACAGTGTGTGTGTGTGTGTGTGTGTGTGTGTGTGTGTGTGTGTGTGTGTGTGTGTGTGTGAGGAAGTGGCACAGAGAGAAACAGAGAGATTCAGATTCATATGGTTTATTCATTTTAGGCCCATGAAGGGTAACGTGAACGGACAATAATCACAATATGAATTATAGAAGCGAAGATTAAAACAATGCAACTATGGATATATAGAGACACAGAGAGATACAGAGAAACAGATTCAAAGAGAGTTACAGAGAGAGAGAGAGAGAGAGAGAGAGACCATGACGTCTCATGGAAAAAAATAGTCAAGAGCGAAGAAGACCGCTAATTGCGAGAAGACGGAGGGCACGTGCGCATGTGCATGTGTTCATGCATGTGTGTGTGCGTGTGAATGTAATTGCATGCGTGTGTGTGTGCGCGTGAGTGAGTGTGTGTGTGTGTGTGTGTGTGTGTGTGTGTGTGTGTGTGAGAGAGAGAGAGAAGAGAGAGAGAGAGAGATGGTGAGTTTCAGTTTCAGTAGCTCAAGGAGGCGTCACTGCATTCGGACAAATCCATGTACGCTACACCACATCTGCCAAGCAGATGCCTGACCAGCAGCGTAACCCAACGCGCTTAGTCAGGCCTTGAATAAATAATAGATAAATACATAAAAAAATAACTACTACCACTATACCACAACTAATAATATGTATAAGGCGCAAAAACTTGATGAAGTCAACTATAAGCGTACATAAATAAATAAATAAATAATAATTTTGATATAAAAAAGTAGTAGTAATAATAATAATAATAACAATAATAATAATAAATAAATAAATGGTGATTAAAAGGGGAACGACATTAGATCCGGCACTCCCACCCCCATCTCCCCACCCCCATCTCCCCACCCTCTCTACCCAGTCCTTTTCCCCCTAAACTCTCAAGGACTTTTTCCACCTGTCTGAAGGGTACTGGCTGTACTGGGGAGTTACGGAGAATGCCATACCACCTGAGGTCGTTCGTATCAGGAGAGGCGGGGTGGAGTGGGGGGGGGAAGGGGTGTGTGCGGAGGAGTTGTGGGGGCGGAGGGTGAGGCCGAGTGTAAGTTACAGCAGTCAGGGAGGGACACAGGCGGTCAGTGCTTTCACCTCTACTCGCGGTCACTGCCCACTCCTTGTCACGGTCAGTATATAGATGACCGACTGAATGACCCTGTACGGCTGTCCTGTACGTAGCAACTTGAGGAAGCACAGCCGTATTTAGTATCCTTTTTTTTTTCATTTTTGTTTTTATTTCGTTTTGTGAAACGTTATTCGACATACACTAACATACACAAGAGGTCATTAATTAACCCAGGACGTTAACCCGGAGCAATAACCCCAAAGGTTCACCCCAGACAATCACCCAGGAACCTAACATCTGGACATTAAACCCAGGACATTAATAAACCTCGGACGAATATTGATAACCTCAGGACACTGTACCGAGTACGTTAACCCTGGACAACACTAACCCGGACATTATCTGCGCACGGTGAGCTGTGCTTGTAATCTGTGGCCGTACCGTGTGAACGGTTGCCGTCAGAAGGTGGTGTTGTTACTGTCGTGTAAGCTGCAGTCCTTTTTTCTCACCTGCATGTCTAGGTGTGGCGGCCTTCTGTCCTTGAGTCAGATCAGGTTGGTCGCGAGGTGACCGTCCCACCTGGTATTTACTTCCACCCCCACAATGGTGCCACCAGCGATGACATCTTCTGCGGCTCCTTTCCCCTACGTCCCTTACAAGACCCCCACCCCAGCTTCCCTGCAATAAACTTCGGTGTAAAGTATCCGTGGGACATTCTGAAAAAAGAGAAAGAAAAAGAAAAGAAAAAAAAAAGGAAACGAAGAAAGAATGAATGAAGATCTGCACGTAGGTAGTACGTGTCGTGTTTTTGGCTGTGTCCTCTGGTTAAGTCCTTGGGTTGTGTGATCTTGTCTCGTTACAGATGAGCACGTAAGCACGTAAGTACGCACTCAAGCAGGTAAGTAAGTTAGCTAGCCAACAAACTAACCAGCCAACAAGCACGCAAGTAATTAAGTCAGTCAGTAAGTCAGTAAGCAAGCAAGCAAGCAAGCCAGTGAGCCAGTGAGCAAGTAAGCACGTACGTAAGCCAGCCAGCAAGCAAACAAGAAAGAAAAACAACGAACAAGTAAGTATGTAAGTCAGTCAGTAAGCAAGCAAGCAAGTAAGTAAGCCAGCAAGCAAGCAAACAAGTAAGTAAACCAACCAACAAATAAGCAAGTAAGTAGGTAAGTAAGTAAGTAAGCCAGCCAACAAGCAGGCAAGTAAGTAAGTAAACCAACCAATACGTAAGCACGTAAGCAAGCAAGTAAGTAGGTAAGTAAGTAAGTATGCCAGCAAGCAAGTAAGCACGTAAGTAGGCAAGTAAGCAAGCAAGCCAATAAGCCAGCCAACAAGCAAGTGAGCAAACAAGCAAGTAAGTAAGTAAGCAAGTAACTAACTAAACCAGCCAGCAAGCTAGCCAGCCAACAAGCAAGCAAGTAAGCACGTAAGCAAGCAAGCAGGCAACACCAGAACATTGTGTGCGATGTCATGTGTGTCAGGTACCATGGCTGAGCTGTTATCACTGCTAGTGTCGTGACGTTTGATTGACGAGAAATGTCCAGGAGACGTGTATAGATGTGTATAATATATATATATATATATATATATATATATACATATATATATATATACATATATATATAGATAGATAGATAGATATGGTGGGGAGGAGTGAGGACTGGGGGGGGGGGGGGGGGGTCATTGTCATCGAAGCCTTTCAGACCACACAGGACCAAAGGGCTGAATACACACCGAAAAGAAAATCCCGGCAAAAGAACAGTCATGTTCACGGACATGCATCTGAGGTTGACCATTGTGACAATGTTTCACCAGAATTTAGCAGTAAGTAACATGAACATAAAGAACATTATGAAATAATACACACACAAAACCCATAACAGGTACACACACACACACACACACACACACACACACACACACACACACACACACACACACACACACACACACACAGAGAGAGAGAGAGAGAGAGAGAGAGAGAGAGAGAGAGAGAGAGAGAGAGAATGTTAGCGGGAAATCGACACGCGAAACAAACAATACAACAGTGTAAAAACGCCCAGTTATTGAAGTCTTAAAAAAAAAAATCGAAGCTTTCTTGACAAAAAAAAAGTGAATGCAAAGGCATACACAAAGACAAATAGATAGACAGACAGACAGACACAGACAGGCAGACAGATTGATTGATTGATTGATATGGATACTTATATAGCGCCTATCCTCGGTCGCCTTACAAACACGGGGTCATTTACACAACAGGCTGCCAACTGGGTAGAGCCGACTGACGGCTGCCATTGGGTGCTCATCATTCGTTTCCTGTATCATTCAATCAGATTTCAGGCACGCACACATACACACTCAGACAAACATGTTACAGACAGACAGACAGACAGACAGATAGATAGATAGATAGATAGATAGATAGTTAAAGATAGACAAATGAATGATTGACAGATAGATAAATAGATAGATAAATGAATAAATAAACAAATAAATAAATAAATAAGCAAATATGTAAAACAGATTTGCTGCGTACCTAAAATGCATGACCGTGTGTAAGTGTATTGTCTGAAGTACAAAGTGGCCATTAAAAGGGGCAACAAACGATACTGCCTTTTAAATGTCATTTTATCGTAGTGGTTTAGTGCTCTCTTCCACTTCCTGCAATTGACATCCACTTAACCTTGTAGGGGGTGGGGTGGGGGTGGGGGGGGGACTCAAGTGTGTGTGTGTTTGACCTCAGAAAGGGAATTGGGTTTCTTTCGGGTAGAAGGGGGGGGGGCGAGAGAGAGAAATGGCTTGGGGTGACACAGCAGACAGAGAGTGAGAGAGAGAGAGAGTGGGTGGGGAGAAGGAGAGAGAGAGACAGACAGACAGAAGGAAAGATAGAGAGAATGAGATTGTCATTGTTTTCGTTCTTGTTCTTGGTCTTGTTTTGTGTTGTTCTTCTTGTTCTTGTTCTGGGTCTGTTCTCTTCTTGTTCTTATTCTTCCCCACTCACTGTATGCCTTGCTTGTCTCCAGCTGTCTGTCTGTCTCGCTTTCATTTTCTTTCTATCTTCCTGACCCTCTCTTTCTGCCTCTTCCTCTCTCTCTCTCGCTTCCCCCTTCCCTCTTCTCTCTCTTTATCTGCATCTGTCTGCCTGTCACTCTTTCTCTCTGTCACTGTCTGTCTGTCTGTATGTATGTCTCCTTGAGAATACGTAGATATGAGAATAAATCCCCCGCATCCCTGTGTACGTCTTTCGTATAACACACACACACACACACACACACACACACACACACACACACACACACACACACACACACACACACAGAGAGAGAGAGAGAGAGAGAGAGAGAGAGAGACTGAGACAGAGACTGAGACAGAGACAGAGATAGAGAAACAAAAAGAGAAAAAAAAATCCTACAACGAAGGACCGCAACCTGTCTTGATACCTCGTACGGTTGCGGGCCTTTTGTTGACGACACAGGACACAAAGCCACTAATAATAGTTATCTCAAAGGTTGGTAATGTCTCTGTACCACTGTACCACCCGCTGCGTCCCCACGTTGTGGTCGGAGGACGTGTCACTGTCACCTTCACGCGCCGTTGCAAACACTAAAAGATGCCTCGAAGGGCAAGACTATCATCCAAAGGTGCTGCAACCAACGCATTGCTTTCATTGAAATACAGATCCCAACTTCAGCTCCCATTCGTGCATGAGTACTTAGTTAAAGGCCATGGGTTAGTCATGGGATACATAAAAAAAAAAGGAACTGCAATAAACTAAGGAAATGAATCAGGATGACACACACACACACACACACACACACACACACACTAACACACGGACGCACGCACACACAAAACATACATTCTCTGTGTCTCTGTCTCTCTCTCTCTATCATTCTCTCTGTCTCTATGTCTCTGTCTCTGTCTCTCTCTCTATCTCTTCCTTCTCTTTCTGTATATGTAGACATCTATCTATCTATCTATCTATCTGTCTGTTTGTCTATCTATCTGACTATCTATCTGTGTGTGTGTGTGTGTGTGTGTGTGTGTGTGTGTGTGTGCGTGTGTGTGTGCTTGTGGGTAAGTATGTGCGTGCGTGCGCGTGCGTGCGTGCGTGTGTATGAGTGTGTGTGTTTGCGTGCGTGTGTGTGTGTGTGTGTGCTTGCGTGCGTGTGTGTGTGTGTGTGTGTGTGTGTGTGTGTGTGTGTGTGTCTGTGTGTGTGAATTTAAGATTCAGTCGGGCTTCATCTGCCATCTCTTTCGAAATGCTGTGGACTGTGTGCAAATAATGACACCAACCCCCCCCCACCTCCTCCTCCTGCCGTCCCCCGCCCCCCTTCCCCTTCACCCCTTTTTCTTTTTTTTCTTTTTTAGGGAAATAATTGTAACTGCCAAACACCGAGGTTTTCGGAATGCCCTTTTCCACCGTTGACTGACTCAGGGGTGTGGTAGTTTCTGAACGACCCCTGAAAGCAATGACGTATACAGAGAGGTCTTTGCTCAGCGAACCATGTCTTCTTCAGTGAGCTAAGCTAGCTTGCTGTGCCGGCGTTAAGAGTGGCCCCCAATGTGCAATATGTGAAGAAGGCTGTTGAGGCCTTTCTTGGGTTACTGAATCCAATGCGGGTTTTTTTTTCTGCTTGCCAGATCTTTACAGGTATAAAATTTCGCTCATAATAACAAGGAGGGTGGAGGGGGGAAGGGGGGGGGGTGGAGGGGAAGAAGAAGAAGGAGAAGAAGAAGAACAACAACAACAACAACAACACCAACAAGAACAAGAACAAGAAGAAAACGTGACACGTCGACATGTCCTATCTCTTGTACCACCCTTTGCGAATAAACGAGAAACGTACAGCCAGACAATGTAACTGGAGATCTAATCATCAGCCCCAGTTTGTTTGCTTGTCTGTTTGTTAGTAATGTGCAGTGCTTGGTGAATTTCAAGAGAACAAGAGCGTTCATGCGCAGCGTGTGTGTGTGTGTGTGTGTGTGTGTGTGTGTGTGTGTGTGTGTGTGTCTGTGTGTGTGTGTCCGTGTGTAGCTAAAGTGTATGTGTGTGAGCGTCTGCGCGGATATGCACAAGCGCGAGCACTCCGTGTGTGTGTGTGTGTGTGTGTGTGTGTGTGTGTGTGTGTGTGTGTGTGTGTGTGTGTGTGTAAAAGTATGTATAGATATCTTTTAATTCCTGTTGTTACTGGAATTTGTATTTGCTTTTCCAGTTGTACTCTAACCTTTTTATATATCAGTTTCACCACCACCACCACCCTCACCATTACATTTAGTGATACATATTCAGAGCTAATACACACTTAAGTTGGCCACACTATACTCGTACATTCTATGTCCCAACGTCTTCCTCAATTCATAATGTTGAATGTATTTTGTGTTTGCAACATACAGACACAGACACACAGACATACAGACACATAGACACACACACAGACACACACACACACACACACGCGCGCGCGCACGCACGCACGCACACACACATTCACATGAAACCTCACGTAAGCACGCGCGCTCGTGAAGCCAATGATGACCCCCCCCCCCCATCACCCACCCTATCCTCTCATGTTACTCCTATCCTACCCCCACCCTCCCCCACCTCCCTCCGACAATCTCCCAAATCCACCCCCTCACCCTACCCCCCTACCCCAACCCCCCACCCCCCAGGAAAAAAATCATATGACCTTGTCATATGACAATAACATGACTTGTGCAAAATTCTTCCTTTTGGGCAAGCAGTGGTGCGTCACAAAAATGTTGTACACTGCGTATTGTATGTTAACTTTACCTCCTTCCGTCTATCTTCTCCCAGCCCACCCACCAACTTCTCACTCCCCACCCCTCCTCCCCCCCCTCCTCCCACCCACCCACCACCTCCGTACCCCGAATACGTGATGGAGGGTGGGGGAGAGTAAAGGTTTGGTTATGTCACTTAAATATAGAATTTGAATAGCTCTGTCAGTCTTCTGTGTTGCAGGCCATTCAACTTGAACTGATCCGGTTTCAGGTAGGACTTTGTTGCTGACACACGCAGCACTTACCACACACACACACACAAGTAGCTAGCTGATGACAAGTTTTTATTCCTCAAAGGAAATAGAGTTTACAATTTGAATTGACCCAACAAAAAGTGTCGGATTTTTCACTCTGCTGTTATACCTTCTCATGTATCTCGCGTACGACTGGGTGCTTTCAAGACAAAGTTGAGTAAAAACGTTTATTATGTCTGTGGTAAAGAGATCACACGAAACCAAACTTAATGTCAGTGTCGCAGGATTGTCAATTTTCCTCCTAACTCATTTTTATTTGTTTGTTGTTGTTGTTTTTTTAAAACAGACCGTACAAACAAAAGTCCAACCATTTTAATCTGAAATTGCTGAATCCCTGCTATATTGTACAACTGGATTGGTTATATATATATATATATATATATATATATATATATATATATAATCTTTGGTGTTGTTGTTGTGAATTGATGTAATTATCTAATATTAATAAATTGTTCATTGCGCTGTTCTAATTTATCCTTTTCTGTATACCTCTCCAACTTTTATCCGCGCGCGCGCGCGCGCGCACGCACGCGCGCACACACACACACACACACACACACACACACACACACACACACACACACTAAACGTCTAATATCACTAAAAGTGTAAAAAACAACAACCCAACATTAAAATAAAGAAAGAACACAGAAGGAGTTCAGATCACATCAATTACAACTGAACAGTTTCAGTTTCCAGTAGGCTTTGAAGCATGCGGACTGATCCATATACGCTACACCACAGGAGGGTGTGGGGATGGGAAGGGGAACATAATTATGTCCTCGCATAGATCGAATATTATGGTCAGGACAACGGATCGACGAGAAACTTACTTCGCTGTGTGCTGCGATCATTAGCAGCGACATCGCTTTTAAAGGTGGTAAGCTTTCCGGATTAAAAGACTGCGTTTTTTCTTGTGAGGGTGTTGTTATGTATACCCGAATAGAAGACCTATTTAAGGAGTCGTGCGAAAGGCTTTGCAAATCCTACTGTAGCTGAGCTTGTGACTCTGTCTCTCTCATTCTCTCTCTCCCTCTCTCTGTGTCTCTGTCTTTCTGTCTGTCTTGTCTGTCTGCCTCTCTCTGTGTGTATGTGTGCTGTTTTTCTTCTCCGCACCCCCTCTGTGTGTGTGTGTGTGTGTGTGTGTGTGTGTGTGTGTGTGTGTGTGTGTGTGTGTGTGTGTGTGTGTGTGTGTGTTTATTTAGGTGGGTGGTTTATGTGTGTGGGTGGGTGGGTGGGGGGTGTGGTGTGAGTGTGTAGGTTCGATGGATGCGTGTGTATGCACGCTTACTTGCTATCATGCGTGCGTGTGTATGCGCGCATGTGTGTACATGCGTACGTGTGTGTTCGTGCATGTGTGTGTGTGTGCGTGTGTATGTGTATTAGTATGTGTTTGTGTGAATGTGTGTGTGAACATGTGTGTGTGCGTGCGTGCGTGTGTGTGTGTGTGTGTGTGTGTGTGTGTGTGTGTGTTTGCAGGGGGTGGGGGGAGGAGGTGCGCGCGCATTGTATGCATTTTTCATGTGTTCCCGTTTGTTTAAGTCGCCTCTCTTCCTATTGATTACATCTCTTTCAGCGCCTTTCTGGTTCTTTCACACAATCTGCCTCTGTCTCCATCTCCATCTCCGTCTCTGTCTGTCTGTCTGTCTGTCTCTGTCTTTGTCTCTGTCTCTCTCTCTGTCTGTCTGTCTCTCTCTCTCTGCCTCTCTCTCTCTCTCCACCTCCATACAGTTGCAGCAATTTCATACGCCGGCCTGTGCTTCAATGTGTTATGTTTTTCCCATGTATGGTTATTCTGTGTTTGAAGATGATGTATGTGTGCTTGTGTTGGGCACGTGCATCTATAAACAATTAACTCACCTTGTTCTAGAAAAGCTTATTGACAATAATTGTTTTATTTACTGTTACATAGTTGTTGGGTTTTTTGTTTGTTTGTTTTTTTGTTTTTTGGTTTGTTTTTTTGTTCAATACACGACGCTGCAATTGATAATTATGTCCCCTTGATATAAGGGCTGTAGATAGGCCAATGTCAGTAAATAATGTCTGAAGCGTCTCTCTCTCTCTCTCTCTCTCTCTCTCTCTCTCTCTCTCTCTTTCTCTCTGTCAATTTAGCAGTTTATCTGTCCACACACACATACACAAGCAAACGCATACACACGATCACACGATTTCTTTTCTTTTACATATACGGACTGTCCTTTTTTTCTCTCCATATTTCCTGTAAAAATGAACTATAACTCCAAGTTACGGGTGGGCGGGGTGTGTGTGGGGGGCGGGGGGGGGGAGCACAAATGAAGAAGAAGAAGAAGAAGATCATCATCATCATCATCATCATCACAACGCAAAGCAACACAACACAACGCAACACAAGTCGTGTTTACCGCTGTACCGAACGTGCACATTTAGGCCTCCCACTTTTTGGCCCCCGGCCTCCCACTTTTAGGCCTCCACTTTTAGGCCTCCCACGTTTAGGCCTCCACTTTTAGGCCTCCCACTTTTAGGCCTCCACTTTTAGGCCTCCCACTTTTAGGCCTCTAGTTTTATGCCTCTGGTCTCCCACTTTTAGACCTCCCACTTTTAGACCTCCCACTTTTTGGCTTCCCACTTTTTGGCCTCCCACTTTTAGGCCTCCCACTTTTTGGCTTCCCACATGAAGGCCTCCCACTTTTTGGCCTCCCACATGAAGGCCTCCCACTTTTCGCCTCCCACTTTTAGGCCTCCCACTTTTTGGCTTCCCACATGAAGGCCTCCCACTTTTTGGCCTCCCACATGAAGGCCTCCCACTTTTTGGCTTCCCACATGAAGGCCTCCCACTTTTTGGCTTCCCACATGAAGGCCTCCCACTTTTTGGCTTCCCACATAAAGGCCTCCCACTTTTTGGCTTCCCACATGAAGGCCTCCCACTTTTTGGCTTCCCACATGAAGGCCTCCCACTTTTTGGCTTCCCACATGAAGGCCTCCCACTTTTTGGCTTCCCACATGAAGGCCTCCCACTTTTTGGCCACCCACATTAAGGCCTCCCACTTTTTGGCCTCCCACTTTATGGCCTCCACTTTTAGGCCTACGGCCTCTCACTTTTAGGCCTCCCACTTTTAGGTCTCCCACTTTTTGGCCTCCCACTTTTAGGCCTCTCACTCTTCTGGTTCCTTTTCCTTTCTACCCCATCTTTCTTTTTCTTTTTCTTTTTTCCCCCCCTTCCAAACCATCTTGAAGTCACCGTCCTTTCAGTTGGGTGAAGGGAGGAGGATGGTGGGTTGGGAGGGGTGGCGGGGGTTTGGGGGTGGGGGGGGGGGGCAGAGGGGAGGGGAGGCGGAGAGGGATGGGGATTAGTCACAGGATTTAGGGCGTCATGTACAACGCGCTTCTCACCTTTCTGACACCTACCTTTCCCCGCCACACACATACATTCACAGACACACAGACACAGAAACACAGACAGACACAGACACACAGACACAGACACACACACACACACACACACACACACACAAACAAAAACAAAAAAAAACAAAAAAAACACTAACGTGTGTAATGGGAGGAAACTTGAGCGTTTGAAAAGATGGTGAAGCCATGCCGGCACTGTGTTTGTACTGCCATACGAATAAAACAAATACAAAGAAAATATCTAAATATAGGCTATTGCCCGTCATGAAGAGGTGCAAACACAAGATTAGTTAACAAACAAACAAACAAAACAGCAACAATACACGGGCATATCATAAATAAATAAAATTTGTGCGGTGCTTTCAAACGAAAGACTTGATCGCAGTCTGAATTCTTTAAACAAATAGATTGACAAAAATAGCGTGTAGACAGTTCACGACTGGAAGCCATGCGTAATATAATCTAAGCTAAATGGGGAGTCTTAGCATCTCGGCGGGAATATACTTTAAAGCTCTTAAATCATACGAGACAGGATGAAATGAACCTAATTTTCTTTCTCCTTACTGCAGAGTTTGCAAAGCAGATTGGATGCATTTCGCGTTCTGTATCGATACTGGCGTTCTTCAATTTCACGCCCCTGTCCCAGGAATACAGTTGCATGGAGAGATATCGTGACTACCGTTCCCTTCGGGTTCCGGATCAGATCCGCCATCTTAAGTACTTCCTTTCACGCACAGCGCATGCGCTATTGTCGCGTGTATCCTATCGACCAAAATAGCCTGGCTGAGATGATGGAATTACTGTAATTATTAGTTCGCCGATGTTTCAGCACACGAAATCACTAAACAGGTGTGAAGACCCCACAGCTATAAGTACCCCTGGCTATTTTTTCATTATATATATATATATATATATATATATATATATATATATATATATATCGCTGAACGAAGCTGCTTTCAGAAATAGAGAGCGCTGGGGCTGGGGAGAGAGATAGAAATAGAGAGAGATAGAGACAGGGACAGACAGAGAGAGATGAAAGATGAAGAGAGGCAGACAGACAGACGCACACACACAGACACACAGACGCACATGACAGACACACAGACACACAGACGCACATGACAAACACACAGACACACAGACGCACATGACAGAAATATATAAATAGATTTATATACACACACAAGGATTCTTAAGATCTTAGACATATTCTGTTCTTTCATTCGAATCACACTGTCTATTACATCCACTAACTCTTCTTCTTCTTCTTTTCCAGTCCTGGAAAAACAATCTGTGTTGCAGACCTCGCTTTGGAGAGCTGAGGGACGAGTTTTATTACAGTGGGTTACAATTTTGACTGTTCTACCTTTGAAGAAGCAAGAAAAAGACACCAAATTTTACTAGGAAAACATCACTTTTTTTTATTCTTTTTTAATTCCAGTATTCGCGAATAGAAACGGACGTTTGATTTTTATTTAAGATAATGTAATGAATGCAGTCTGTTTACTGTTTTACCTTGACAAACAAAGTGCATCTCTCTGACTCGACTTATTTACAAATTCTTCTTGTGAACAAATCATAATTACGTTCAGGATAAATACCCATTCATTTCTACTGTGTATGCAAAGCACAATATTAATTAAATCTGTTATATGTTGTATGGAAAATGCATAGTTTTTTTCCGCTCTAAATGTATCTATCAAATAACCAAGGGACAATGGCAAATGTGTTTCACATTTTGTATTAGTTTCATGATACATGTAATATTTTCATGCATCATCACGGGTTCTTGAAATAACATGTCTTGCTTCGATATTCATATAACTGGATCAGCAGAAGCATGAACTTTTTCTCCGCTGCCTATTCTCCAGAAGTTATCGAAACAAAAAAGTATATTGTAAAAATACAAATTAAACGACAATGACAACATCAACAGCAGCAGCAACAGCGGCAGCAGCAGCAGCAACAACAACAACAACCAATCGGGAGAAAAAAAATCACAAACCTCTAAATTAGAAATGTCCCGGGGGGGAGTGGGGGTGGGGTGTGGGGGGGGGGGGCAACTTAACGTGGATCATTTTCACTGGCCAGAAGGGCAGGAGGTAGGAGGTAGACGCCCTGGGCAGAGCAGACCAGCAGTGTCATTTGCAGAGGGCTGCACGTGATCCTACAGTCCCGGGTGTCACAGGAGGGGTCAGACTCTCTCATGACGTGGGCGCTGTTGGCGGTAACTACAGAATGTTACTCCAGTACATAACGTCACCTCGGTACAGAATGTCACCCCGGTGCAGAATGTCGCCCTGGTACAGACTGTCCCTCCAGTACAGAATGTCACTTCAGTAATGAATGTCCCGCCGGCACAGAATGTCTCCCCGGTACATAATAGCATCTCAGTACAGAATGTCTCCCCGGTGCAGAATGTCATCTCGGCACAGAATGTCTCCCCGGTACAGAATGTCACCTCAGTACAAAATGTCCTTCCGGTACAGAATGGCATCTCAGTACAGAATGTCATCTCGGCACAGAATGTCTCCCCGGTACCGAATGTCACCTCAGTACAGAATGTCCCTCCAGTACAGAATGGCATTTCAGTGCAGAATGTCTCCCCGGTACAGAATGTCATCTCGGCACAGAATGTCTCCCCGGTACAGAATGTCATCTCAGTACAGAATGATACCTCAGTACAGAATGTCGCCCCGGTACAGAATGTCACCTCAGTACAGAATGTCTCCCCGGTACAGAATGTTGCCTCAGTACAGAATGTCGCCCTGGTACAGATTGTCTCCCTGGCATAGAATGTCACCTCAGTACAGAATGTCTCCCCGGTACAGAATGTCTCCCCGGTACAAAATGTCACCTCAGTACAGAATGTCTCCCCGGTACAGAATGTTACCTCAGTACAGAATGTCTCCCCGGTACAGAATGTTACCTCAGTACAGAATGTCTACCCGCTACAGAATGTCACCTCAGTACAGAATGTCTCCCCGGTACAGAATGTCACATCAGTACAGAATGTCTCCCCGGTACAGAATATCACCTCAGTACAGAATGTCTCCCCGGTACAGAATGTCACCTCAGTACAGAATGTCTCCCCTGTACAGAATGTCACATCAGTACAGAATGTCTCCCCGGTACAGAATATCACCTCAGTACAGAATGTCTCCCCGGTACAGAACGTCACCTCAGTACAAATGTCTCCCCTGTACAGAATATCACCTCAGTACAGGATGTCTCCCCGGTACAGAATGTCACCTTAATACAAAATGTCTCTATGGTACAGAATGTCATTTCAGCACAGAATGTCGGCCCGGCACAAAATGTCACCCAAGTATATAATATTATCCTGAGTGGCATTCTGTAATGACGCTGCAGTACAGAACATTAGCCAGGTACTGGAAGAGCCTGTGCTAACCTTGCTTTTTATTCTGTTTCACTTTTGGTGCTTGATGATGTAGGTTTTTGAGATGCTGAATCCAAAACCATCGGCGATCATCATTTAAATGTACTCATCTCCACAATTCCTGCTTGTGCACATGAATCACATAACACGAGTGACCAGTCCGATCTAAACCAAATACATTAACTTCCACAAATGGAAACAATATGTTCCACAGTGGACATGAATGTAGCTGTCACATGCCGGTGCAGAATATCCTTCAAGGCGAGGTTCTGTACCGGGGAGACATTCTGTACTGGGGTGACATTCTGTACCGTGGGATGACGTTCTGTACCTTGGGGGATGTCCTGTACCGTGAGATGACATTATGTACCGTGAGGTGATATTCAGTACTGTTGTGTGACATTCTGTTCTGGGGTGACATTCTGTGCTGTTGTGTGACATTCTGTAATGGGGTGGCATTCTGTGCTTTTGTGTGACATCCTGTACTGTTGTGTGACATCCTGTACTGTTGTGTGACATCCTGTATTGGGGTGACATTCTGTACTGTTGTGTGACGTCCTGTACTGGGGTGACATCCTCTACCGGGGTGACTTTCTGTACTGGGGTGACATTCTGTACTGTTGTGTGACATCCTGTACTGGGGTGACATTCTGTACTGGGGTGACATCCTGTACTGTTGTGTGACATCCTGTACTGGGGTGACATTCTGTACTGGGGTGACATCCTGTACTGTTGTGTGACATCCTGTACTGGGGTGACATTCTGTACTGGGGTGACATCCTGTACTGTTGTGTGACATACTGTACTGGGGTGACATTCTCTACTGGGGTGACATTCTGTAATGTTGTGTGACATTCTGTACTGTACTGGGGTGACATTCTGTACTGGGGTGACATCATGTACTGTTGTGTGACATCTTGTACTGGGGTGACATCATGTACTGTTGTGTGACATTCTGTACTGGGGTGGCATTCTGTACTGGGGTAACATTCTGTACTGGAGTGACATCCTGTACTGTTGTGTGACGTTCTGTACAGTGGGACGACATTATGTTCTGTGGAGTGACATTCTGTGCTGTTTTGTGACATCCTGTACTGGAGTGACATTCTGTACTGTTGTGTGACATCCTGTAATGGGGTGACATTCTGTGCTGTTTTGTGACATCCTGTACTGGAGTGACATTCTGTGCTGTTTTGTGACATCCTGTACTGAAGTGACATTCTGTGCTGTTTTGTGACATCCTGTACTGGGGTGATATTATGTACTTGAGTGACATCCTGTACTGTTGTGTGACATTCTGTACTGGGGTGACATTTTGTACTGTGGTGATATCCTACATTATATGCCATGAGGTGACATTCTGTACTGTTGTGTGACATTCTGTACTGGGGTACCATTTTGCACCATGGGGTGACATTCTGTATTGCTGTGTGGCATTCTGTACTGCGTGACATTCTGTACTGTTGTGTGAGGTGACAATCTGTACCGTTGGGTGATATCCTGTACCGTGTGATGACAGCATGAACCGTGAGGTGACATTCTGTACTGTTGCGTGGCATTCTCTACTGGGGTGACATTCTGTACCGCTACAGGCACCGTTCATCGCGTGCATCTCGCCTTTCCCATCATTGTGATGAATAGACACGAACCTGGAAGAGGGGTCCGGGGAGGGGGGGGAGGGCGGGGGAGGGGTGGCGGGGGGATGCGGGGGGGGGGGTTCATGGGGATGGGTGTGTATAGATAAGGGAGGGGGAAAAGGGAGGTAAAGAGAGAGAGAGAGGATGGGGGTGGCAGATGACCGCATTCGCACACACCCATACTATACAATGGAACGATCGGGAGTGAGAAAATCAGTGAGTGGATATTGCAGATAAATATCTTCCACAGAATGCAACAGACACCAGAGAGAAAGGAAAAGAAAAAAAGGGGGAAATCAACAACGTAGACAATTACATGTTGGATATTTAGAAGATATAATCATTTCTGAAGAAAAGACTGGATTCCGTAAAGGCAGAAGTGCATTGAAAAAGTCTGTAATCTGCATACTCTTTGCGAAAAGACTTCCAAAAACAGAGGAAATTCTACCACGTCTTCATAGACTTCAAGAAGGCATTTGACAGAGTCTGGCAAGAAGCACGATGAGACACAATGAAAACAATAATAACATCGGGTAAAAGTTTATCAACACTATCCAGCAATTTTAGGCCAAAGCGACCAGTGCAGTACTCACACAGGGTGCTATTGGAAAATGGTTCCGTACCTCAGTTGGAGTCCATCAAGGCTGCCTTCTCTCTCCCACGCTGTTCAACATGTTCATGGAACGCATCATAACTGACGCGATTGAAGATCATGTCAACACAGTCAGCACTGGATGAAGAACCATCACGAACCTTCGCTTCAAAGACAACATTGATGGCCTGGCAGATAACGAGCAAGAACTCGCCCTGCTTGTTAAAAGACTAGACGAACCAACAACAAGATATGGCATAGAAAGCAGCGCCAAAAAGACCAAATCAATGGCCAGCCGCAACACCAATATCACTGCTGATATAACTGTCCAGGGTCAGAAGCTTCCTAGGAACTGTTCAACAGTTCACCTACCTGGGATCCACCATCAGCAATGAAGGATCCAAACTAGAAATCATCTCAATGGTAGCAAAGACAACAACAGCACTATCCAGACTGAAACCTATACGGAAGGATAGCAACGTCTCCATGAAACACAAGATCAGACTCATGTGTACCCCCGAAAACGGAATATGGCTGCCTACGTGGCGGGGTAAAAACGGTCATGCACGTAAAAGCCCACTCGTGTACATACGAGTGAACGTGGGATTTGCAGCCCACGAACAAGAAGAAGAAGAAGAAGACTCGTGTGTGCACCGGTATATTCCATCTTCCTGCAAGCATGCGAGATACGAACAATCAGAGCGGATGTGGAAGGAAGCTTTCAAGACATAGAAATGAGGAGTTATCGCAAGAAGATAGTCATCAGATACACTAATCACATCACAAAATGAACACGTACGCTATACCATCAAGCAGCGTGCCAGACCTATCAAAACCTGCTGACTCACTCACTCACTCACTCATTCCCTCGACCGCTGGGGTCGTTGGGGGGACATGAGGAAGATGTCATAGCTCGCCACTCCGTTCTGTTGGCAGCTGTCATGAGGAGATCTGGCATCGTCATTTTGGTCCATTCCTTGACGTTGTCGGACCATCTCTTTCTCTGCCGTCCCCGTCTGCGCCCTCCCTCTACAGTCCCTTGCAGGATGGTTTTGCAGAGGGTGTTATGTCGTATGACGTGACCAAACCATGCCATCTTCCGTCGTTTGACAGTCGCCAGCAGTGGTTCTTGGGGCCCAACAAGGTTGCTGACCAGGTTCCACACATAGTCATTGGTGTTGTGCTCCTTGTAGGAGATGTGTAGTAGTCTCGCATTTGGTTTCGAATGCTTGGATTCTTCTTTCTGTTTCTGCCATCAGTGTCCATGTCTCACATCCATATAAGAGGATGGAGACCACCAGTGACTTGTAGAGCAGGACGTTTGTGTGGAATCTGATGTTGCTCTTCCATACCCTGTTCAGTCTGGCCATCGCTGCCCTTGCACAATTACTCCTATTTTGGATTTCTGCTGTGCAGGTGCCGTCTTTGGACAGGGTTGCTCCCAGGTACTTGAAGCTGGTCACTTCTTCCAAGGGCTCACCATTCATGGTTATGTTGGCACTGATGTTAGTTGTGCTGTTGACCATGACCTTTGACTTCTCTGTGCTGACCTCCATGCCGTAAGCACTTGCTCTTGTAGTGAGTCTGTTTGTTAGATCCTGGAGCTCGGTGTTAGTGCCCCCCATGAGGTCGATGTCGTCTGCGAATCGCAGATTGCAGACTGGCCTGCCGCCAATGGTGATGGAGGTGTGGTGGTCTTAAAGGACCTCCTGCATGATTCTCTCCAGAAAGATGTTGAAAAGTACTGGGGATAACAGGCATCCTTGCCTGACTCCGACTGTAGTCCCTGTTGATTGTTGAGGAGCACTGCGCTGCTGGAATGTTTGTAGAGGGCCTGCTGACATCAGTTAATAAAAGAAAGCTACGCTGGCATGGCCATGTAAAACGAGCCAGTGGTCTTGCTTTAAACAATCCTCCAGCGAACTGTTGAGGGAGGGAGACGGAGGTAAAGACAGCAAAAAAAACGGAGACAGCAAAACACTGCAGAATGGACAGGAAAACCATTCGCAGAGACACAGGTTTTGACACATAATCAACAAGCCTGGAGGAACCTGGTGAACAGTTCTTCTGTGCGGTGCCCCAATGACTCTTCACAGAGTCCAGGGAGAAGAAGCTTGACATTCAAGAACAGATTATGGGGGTCGAGGTTGTCCATTCAGGCATAAACACACACACACACACACACACACACACACACACACACACACACACTGTGCACACATACACACACACACACACACACACACACACACACACACACTGTACACACTCTCTCTCTCTCTCTCTCTCTCTCTGTGTGTGTGTGTGTGTGTGTGTGTGTGTGTGTGGTACGGAGAAGAAAAGAGAGATAATACGTGCTGTGTAGACGTACATGCAAATAAGGGGTTACAGAAAGTGAGATAAGAAAAAAGAAAAAAAGAACGGTTTCACACGAAGTATGAGGTGACTTTGTGCAGTAATCAGCTCCCAGTTATTGGACATGTGTGGTTATCTCAGCTTCCAGTTATTTGGCTGGTGTGTGGTTGTCTCAGCTCCTACCTTCTGGCTTTTGTAATTATCTCATTTCCTTGTTGTTGTTGGTTTGTTGTTGTTGTTGTTGTTGTTAATATGTGGTTAACTCAGCCCCTGGTTATTTC
>NC_134894.1:31621748-31644248 GCF_041734735.1 Babylonia areolata
TGGGTGTGGGTGTGCATGTGAATGTGTGTGTGTGTGTGGTGATGGTGGTGGTGATGTGTGTTGTGTGTGTGTGTGTGTGTGTGGTATGTGTGTGAGTGTGTGTGTATGTGGTATGTGTGTGTGTGTGGTGTTTGTGTGTGTGTGTGTGTATGTGTGCGTGCGCGCGTGGGCGCGCGCGCCCGTCTGTCTGTCTGTCGGTCTATCTATCCTATCTGTCCGATCCTTTGTGTGCCAGTGTGTGTCTATGCAAAATATATATTTCACAACAGTCAGTTCTGCCAGTTGAAAAGAATCACGGAGCTGTTAAGTGATCGTCAATGCATTTCCCTGCAGTAACCCACTTGCCGCGATTTTAGTGTCTTCATGTTGACATCACTGACTCCACAAAAAAAACACACACACACACACACACACAAAAAGATTCGTGCAAGGTTACTTTGAGTGCTGTTGGAAAGAGCTCCATAGAGATTTCTTTGTCGATTTCAAAATCAATCCACCACACGCACGTATGTACTCTCGCAAGTATGCATATACACACTCACGCCGGCGCACATGGCACAGACTCACAAACAGATTTTATTTGTTTGTAGTCTGCTCATCTAAGATGGTGATATTAGAACTCACAGACAGACAAACAAACACACACACACACACACACACACACACACACACACACACACACACACACACACACACATGCTCAGACTCGCAGACAGACAGACACAGACACTGACAGACAGACAGACACACACACACACACACACACACACACACACACACACACACACACACACACACACACACACACACACACACACACAGAGAGAGAGAATCGTTATCTCACGTTGCAGTGAAGTGATTTGACAGCCAGGGTCACGGCAGTTATTCATCCTTTTTTATTTTCTTTTATTTAAATTCCACCGTCACATGTGCTGAGAAACACCCCTGCCCCCCGGCAACGCACACACACACACACACACACACACACACACACACACACACACACACGAACACACACATACACACACACAACCCCACCCCACCCCCACATATACAGGTATACTTACACCCCACCCCACCCCACCCGCAGGAACACACAGCAGAGAGGGGAAAGTGATTGCTTCATGTCCGAAGAATGTCTGGGGCCATGTTCCAAACAGATGAATAGATCTGAAAGTCTACAAGGCCTGGTTGCACGAAAGAAAGAAAAGTTTTTGTTGTTCACTTGAAGCCAGTTGGTCTCTCTTTTATTTTTTTTTTATTTTTTTTTTCACAGTGTCCCAACACCGCCATGATGGCTTGACAGTTTTCGAACACTATTGTGTAAACAAAACGTCTCTGTGTATACCAGTAGATCTCTCTGTCTGTCTGTTTGTCTGTCTGACTATGTCTCTAGCTCTTTCTGTTTCTCTGCCTCTCTTTTTTTTTTCTTTTTTTTTTTTTTGGTCTCTGTCTTTGTATGTCTCTCCGTCGTCTTTCTCTCTCTCTCTCTGTCTCTCCTTTTTTTTGTCTGTCCCTCTGTCTGTCTGTCTGTCTGTCAGTCTGTCTGCCTCTCTGTCTATCTCTCTCCACATCTCTTGTCTGTGTGTGGGGGGGTCTCTCTCTCTCTCTCCCCCCCCCCCCTTTCTCTCACACTCCCGTCAAACGATCAGACAAAATTCAAAGTTAATCATTATTCAGCTGCATATAATTTTCATATGTATGTACAGTTAGACACAGACAGGAGTATTTTCTCGAGTACACGTGCGTGTATGTGTGTACGTGCATGTATTTGTGTGATTGTGCGGGGTATGTGTATATTCGTGTATATTCGTGTGTATATATATATATATATATATATATATATATATATATATATATATATGCGTGTGTACGTGCGAGTGCATGCGTTCACCGTCCAGAGATTAACCCCTGATTGAAAAAAAACAAAAAACAAACAAACAAAAAAACCCACACACTTCCTTCTTTCGTTTCTTGGACAGACAAAACAAACACCATACTTTAAGCGAGCACACGATAGCGACAATACCACGGGGATTGTACTCAAGTGTGGTAAACAGACATTATCCTTCCTCCCCCTCCCCTCCTCCCACACCTTCCTTTCTTCTACTCACCCACCCCCTTCTCCCGAACCGGATCTATCGCTTCCCCCCCACCCCCCTGCACCCTCTGCCAACCCCCACCCCCAGCACCCCTACACAAAGCGAATCAATACGTATCTACTTCGGCTTTCCGTTGGACCACTATTTCAGATAACTGTCGTGATTTTATCGTTAAACCACTTTGTTAACTGCCATGGCTTCAGGTATTTTTTGACTGCCATGGGTTCAGGTATGGTTAACTGCCATGGGTTCAGGTATGGTTAACTGCCATGGCTTCAGGTATTGTTAACTGCCATGATTTCAGGTATTGTAAACTGCCGTGGCTTCAGGTATTGTTAATTGTCATGTCTTCAGGTATCGTTAACTGCCATGTCTTCAGGTATCGTTAACTGCCATGTCTTCAGGTATCGTTAACTGCCATGTCTTCAAGGTATTGTAAACTGCCATGTCTTCAGGTATCGTTAACTGCCTTGTCTTCAGGTATCGTTAACTGCCATGATTCCAGGTATATTAACCTGCCATGACTTCAGGTATTGTTAACTGTCATGACTTCAGGTATGTTAACCACAATGACTTCACGTGGGCCGCTATTTCAGTAGATCGTTATGCGATGTCTGCATTCAGCTGAAACTTTCACATGGAATACCCTGTGAAAACAGCCACAACAATTCAATGGACCACCGTGGAAACAGAAACTGTAACATTTTAATGAGCCACTGGAGGAACAGAAGCTGTAATATTCCACAGACCACTATATCAGCAGATAAATGGGATAATAGAGTAGAAGCTAATGATATATATATATATATATATAAACACACACTCTCTCTCTCTCTCTCTCTCTCTCTCTCTCTCTAACACAAGCACATAAAAGGAAGGGCGTGGGGGTACAGGGAGGGGGGTGGGGTGGGGGAGGGGGCGGGACACCACCCAATTTATCAGTGAAAGATTTACGTACAACCCGAGTGCCAAGGGGATTGTATTGGTCGGGAATACGGCCAATCGAAAATGACGCACCTCGGTTAGCCAGGAACATAAAATAAAGCGACAAAAGAAATCCACGACAAACAGGCTAGGCATAAACTTATAAATTAATCACAGATTTGTAGGGAGAGAGAGAGAGAGAGAGAGAGAGAGAGAATTGGAGGGGAAGGAAGTCAGAAATCAAAACTTTATCTCCAGACATTTATGGTACTAAGAGTGACCACTGATTCAACTTGCTCTTCCTTATTTATATCCGGCACGGAGTACATAAATTACAGGGAGGGTAGGATTGTGGGGGGGGGGGGGGGGGGGGGGGGGGGCGGAAGGAGAGCTGCATACCTATGACCCAGTTCCAAGTCAGTTATCGATTGACGCACAAGTTAGTGAAAACAGCGGGTAGTGACAACAGCACACGCGAAATATTGACCGCTCAACGTGAACTGAATTTGATCATGGTGGCAACTCATGCATGTCCTACTCAGTTTCCTCAAACAGCTTACTGATTCAACACACACACACACACACACACACACACACACACACACACACACACACACACATATATATATATATATATATAGGTATACTGCATAAAAATGACATGTTTCTTCTCCTGTGGTTCGTTGTCTATTCACATAAGTACGCATTCATTCTTTTAGCACACAGATACACACAATGACATCAAGCTACTCACCACAGAGTGGCAAATGACCTCAGCGATTGGTGTTGAAAATGGCAATGAATATTACTAGGAATCATACAAGACACTGTGAATATCGCCGTATCGTCTTGTACTCAGATCTATCCGCATGTTCTGTACTGAGAATTAGAATAGAAGTTAAATGACAAGTGGTGTGCAGGTAACATTATTTGAATATTTTGTATTCCAAGCGTTTAGTCGTAACATAGGAGGGGGTAGGGGGAAGGGGGCGGGGGGGTTAAAAAAGTAGTCTTTAACTCCATGTCGACTCATGATAGTTTCACGGCCATACAAAAGCACACTGCACTCCCTTTCATGTTCAGGAAGAGAAGGGTATATGGGGGAGGGGCGGGGGGTGGGGGTGGGGTTGGGACTGGGATGAGGTGATCCCAACTGAAACGAACTGCGTAAACGTACCTGTATGCAGATACCTATAATCATTATGTGTGTGTGCTAACTTGGCTTCTAAAGCTTCGGCTGATAGTTTGCGAACTGTCCAAGTTCACAATCCTCGAACAAAAATGATATGTTTAAACAGATATCTCTCTCTCTCTCTCTCTCTCTCTCTCTCTCTCTCTCTCTCTCTCTCTCTCTCTATCTATCTATCTATCTATCTATCTATCTATCTGTATATATATATCTCTCTGTCTCTCTCTCTCTCCCTCCCTCCCTCTCTCTTTCTCACTCACTCTCTCCCCCCCTCTCTCTGTCTACCTCTCTCACTCACGCTCTCTCTCTCCCCTCCTCTCTCTCTCCCTCCCTCTCTCTTTCTCACTCACTCTCTCTCTCCCTCTCTCTCTCTGTCTACCTCTCTCACTCACTCTCTCTCTCCTCTCTCTCTCCCCCTCTCTCTCTATGTATCTGTATCTCTCTCTCTTTCTCCCCCCTCTCTCTGTCTGTCTGTCTCTCTCTCCCTCTCTCTCTATCTATCTCTCTCACTCACACTCTCTCTCTACCTCTCTCTCTCTCCCCTCCCTCCCTCTCTCTCTTTTTTTCCCTTTCTCTTTCTTATAAAAGACACCCTTTCATTGTCCAATGTTCGTCCCCTCCTGGGTGAGGACGGTATGTAAACAAAAGCCTCACAGGCTCATGTTTAACCCTCCAAAAAAAAAAACAAAAAAAACCGTACTGTCTTGTCTGGTCTGGTCTGGTCTGCTGTCTCTCCTGATTGCACTCTGCTGTCGTCAGCCTTCGTCGTGAATATTTCAACACCCGACAATTGTGGGGAGGAGACGATGGATGGGGTAAAATACAGGTGACTGTGTTGTTCGATATTGGGGGTGTGGGGTTGGGTGTGTGTGTGTGGGTGGGGGAGGGGGGAACCAAGAGAGACGGGGGTAGAGATAACGAGAGAGAGAGAGAGAGAGAGCAGATGGTGAGAAAAAATACAAAAAATGAGAGACTGATAGACTTGCACAGAAAAACGCACAATGACGTTTTGTGTTTTGTTGGCACTGTTGCCAGGTAGTCAGGAAATAAAAACTAGAAAAAAAAAAAACAACAACACAGATCCGGACGTGACTTCCAATACCCCCACCCCCCACTCCCCATTCACCCTCCATCCCCTTACTTCCCACCACCATCACCCATGCCCAATTTTAAAAAATGCTAATGATAAAATGAAATACTGTATTCACCAGGACACACCGCATTTAAATAACTCCAGACCCTATGATTTGACGTCAACAATGACTCAAGCTGACGATTTTAGCCACGAAGAAAAAGAACCAAAAAAAAAAAAAAACCTCTTTGAGAACCAATCACGATCAGCCCGTTTCGAGTCTGCCGTTCACCATCAGTGATTTGCTACGGGGCAGAGGACAGAGTACGAAGGAGTGCTTTCTAAACAGGCGGATCTACCGCAAGCCAACCAGTGAGACTGCAAGAAAAAAAAAGTCTGTTAAATTATCTAGACTACCACTAGACCGCACATTTGCATTGCTGGAAATTCAAGTTGAGGGTGTTGTGAAGGTACGTTTTACTGCACTTGAGTGTCACAGTTCCTTGTTACATTTCGTTTAGTATACGAAATGACCTTGTAATATGCTGAACAGGTATTGCTGTACAATTGTTCTGACGACAGGGTGATAATCAATAATATAATCGATGAGGTTGTCAGTTTGAGGCGAACGTGTTCTCACGCGTTTCGCAGGGTGTTTCTGTTTGTGTTGATCGTTTTGGACTGGACTGGGTTTCATGAGCGATTTTAGCAAAGTTTGCTCAGTGTTTTAAAACTGTTGGCTACCTTTAATTCCATAAACTTTGGAACATTAATGCAAGCCAGATTTTTTTTTTTTTTTTAACCTCAGCGGATGTCTGTACTCTTTGAGTCTGAATGGAGAGATTTATGTGTGTATTGGTCCGTGTTTGTGCGCGCGCTATTCTTTCTGTGTGTCTCATTCTCTGTGTGCCTCTCTCTGTCTGTCTGTATGACTCTCTGCCTCTCCCTTGGCGGGTGCGGTGATCGAATGGTTAGAGCACGGGATTCTCGCCAGAGTTTACTGAGTGAATGAATAAATATTCCGTATCCCCAGCCCCTCTCTCTCTCTCTCTCGCTTTTTTTTCAATGAGAATGATTGTGGTACTGCGTTTGCTGATCGATACGTATAGGTCTACGTGTTTAGAAATCTGACGGCGATATTATCATTGTACACGTGTAGGTCATTGTAATGTTCACAGCTGTTAATGATTTTAAATTCTGTCATCAATCTGTTTTTCCCACCACTGTTTTGCTAGAATGAAGGTGAGCGTGTTGCGGGTGGAACAGTGTGTGTGTGTGTGTGTGTGTGTGATGTTTTTTTTTGTTTTTTTTTTAAGTGACAGTGTGAAGCGAAGTCATTTTTAGGAGTCTTCAGAAAACAAGATGTTGGTGGTTTCAAGAAGAATAACAGGGGGTAAAAGAAATGAATCTACAGATTGGAGTGGTGGGGGTTGAGGAATCGCAGTACTTCCGTTGTGTCATTATTCAGTTTCAGGTGGTTTTTTGGCATCCGTGACTTTACTTCGGAGACACTGTTCTGAGAGACTGATGAAGACTGTTGTCATTTGAAAGAGAACAGAAATAGTTAAGCTGAATGTCACCAGCATACATTTCGCGAGAGACAAATTGTGTGCCAATGACAAGTTTTAGAGGATCTGTATGCATTACAAAAATTACCTGACCAATAACAAACCCGTAACGGACACCAAAATCTAAAATGTTTTAGTGTATTTTTTCCATCTGCAAGAATTGTTTATCTTATTTTCGAAAGAGAAGAGCAAAGTTAATCAAGCGCATGATTCCAATACCAAAATTGTGTTCCAGACGTAAAAGAAGAATTCCTAATCAGTTGTATCAAAGGCAGCGGAAAGGTCCAAGAGAAGAATGGGAAATTCTCTTAATCAAGATAAATGATATATTTGATTGCTCTCTCTTACCTATGTTTCAAATTATATGCATATGTTTGTGTAGAATGTTTGAGTGAATATTTTGAGTGCAGTTGCAAAGTGCATAGAGCTTCAAGAATATGCGCTATAGCAGGATGTCTCAATAAATAGATAAATGTATCATTTAGAATGCGGAGCATGACAGTTCTGTGCTGTGCCCTGCCCGGCAGGCTGATTGGTATGCACAGTATCAGTATCAGTAGCTCAAGGAGGCGTCACTGCGTTCGGCCAAATCCATATACGCAACACCACATCTGCCCAGCAGACGCCTGACCAGCAGCGTGACCCCACGCGTTTAGTCTGGCCTGGAGAAAAAAACTATATATATATATTGGGGTTTTTTTGTTTGTTTGTTTGTTTGTTTTGTTTTGTTGTTTTTGTTTTGTTTTTTACAAAAAATAGATTTGATATTGGTCTGTAGTTTTATTTTAACAGGTTCTTTGGAACATATGAATCATTTTCAAAGAATCTTCACTGACGGTTCCAAGTCAGAGGACGGAGTCGCTGCATCTGCGTTCTGTCCCGCCTTTCCTGACCGGCCCTCAACGGAACACATCCTGTCTGACAGCTCGGTGTACATTGCGGAACTGACCGCACTGGTTCTGGCAGTAAAAATGGTTCTCTCTTCGAAACAAAAGAGATTCATGATCTTTTCCGACTCCTTGTCAGCCCTGGAGGCGATCGCCCTGCAGAATATCACTCATCCCAAACTGCTGGAATTTTATGAAGCTTTTACTCTCGCAACGAAGAAGGGATACGAGGTTGTGTTGGCCTGGGTTCCCGGACATGTTGGCATTCGTGGTAACGAAAGGGCGGACCTGCTGGCCAGGAACGCTGTAAAGAAAGAATTATCCAGATCCTTTGTACCATACACAGACATGAAGCGGAAGGTGAACACTTATGTTAAGGATCTTTGGCAAGAGGAGTGGAATACCCAGACGGACAACAAGCTCTTCCAGATCCGTCCAGACCTAAAAGAGACCCTCCCTTCGGGGGTGAAGAACAGAAAGGAGGAATCTGTGCTGTGCAGACTGTGTGCGGGGCACACTTTTTTTTTTTTTTACTCATTCTTACTTGTTGAAGGATTAAGAGGCCCCTCGATGTATTCCCTGTGATGAGCCTCTCACCGTGAAACACGTGCTCCTTGACTGTTGGGATCTGCATGACGTTAGACACAGACATTACATGGCGGTTTCTTTGAAGACCTTGTTTCGTGATGTCCCTCCGTGGGCGCTGATGGACTTCTTAAAAGAAGTGAACATTTTTAACCAGATTTGAAGGTTTTAAACTATGGAAGTTTTTTTTAACTTTGGAGTGGAAAGTTTGAAGTGGTGACTCGTTTTAATTGTTTGGTTATTTATCCTTGTAGTAGTTATTAACGCGGCGATAGCCTTGAGATTGCCTTAGTGGTCGGCGAGGCTCTAAGCACCATAATTTCATTTTCATTTAGATCATATGAGATACGAAAACCCAAACAAATTCCGTAGTCAATTCGTCAGCCAAAGAAGAATCTGAATCTGAATTATTACAGATAAGCAGAGGGTAAAGAGCTAAATAATAATAATAATAATGGATACTTATTTAGCACACTATCCAGAAATCTGCTCTAGGTGCTTTACAAAAACGCTTTTGTTAAATAATGAAGGATAAGTTATTTGAGGAGCTTTGACAGAAGTAGTAGATTTGATATTGGTCTGTACACAAACAAAAACAAATCCTTTAGTCAATTCGTTAGCCAAAGAAGAATCTGAATCTGAATTATTGCAGAAAAGCATAAACAGAGCACCAGAAAAGGAACGGGCTGATTCGCCGTTGAACTGACTGCTCAACCACTGAGTACTGAGTCCAGTTTGTGTGCCGACCGTCGATAGATCATCATGTGTACCACGTTTATCGCCAAGCTCGTCCTGGGCATCATCAACACCTTGGTGTTTGTAAGTCTTTCTTTGCTGTTCTCACTGTGTGAGTTCTTCAAAGTGATGTAGAACAATAACTTGTGTGTGTGTGTGTGTGTGTGTGTGTGTGTGTGTGTGTGTGTGTGTGTGTGTGTGTGTGTGTTCTTTAATGTGATATCAGACAATAACTCCTCTGTGTGTGTGTGTGTGTGTGTGTGTGTGTGTGTGTGTGTGTGTGTTCTTTAAAGTGATATCAGACAATAACTTGTGTGTGTATTTTCTTCAAAGTAATATCAGAGAATAGTTTGCGCATGTGTTGGTTTTATTGAAAGTGACATCAGACAATAACCTGTGTGTGTGTGTGTGTGTGTGTGTGTGTGTGTGTGTGTGTGTGTTTGTGTGTGTGTGTGTGTGTGTTTACATGTCTGTGTGTGTCTGTCTGCGTGTGTGTGTGTGTGTGTGTGTGTGTGTGTGTGTGTGTGTGTGTGTGTGTGTTCTTGTGGGGTAGGCTCCCAAGGCCTTATCAGCGCGCTGGGTTTATGCGCAAGTCAGGCATGTTTTTTTTTTGTTTTGTTTTTTCAGATGTTGTGTATCGTATATGAGTCAGTTTGCTCGCTCTAGCACCAACTTGAAATTGAAATTGAAAATATACACAAGCTCATGGTCACCTGTCTCTGTGTGTGTTTGTGTTCTTCAAAGAAAAAAACAACAACACGTTACATCAGATACTAACCAACCAACCAACCAACCAACCAACTAACTAAGCCTTGACTATAACTGAATAACTAAGCGCATTATGTCAGTAGAATAAGTGATGAAAGGAAGAGTTAAAGCAAGCGCTACAGAATTCACACTCGATCAAGAAAAACCCAGTCACCAGTGTAACATCTTAAACGCAAAATTCTTCCAAATAAGTGTCCATTCATAGCAAAACACACGTACTTTTGAACTGAGGCAGATCTTTTCTTTCTTTTTTTTTTCTATTCTTCTTCTTTTCTTTTTTTTTTTTTTTTTTTTTTTTTTGTCTATTCTTCTTTTTGCTTTTTTTCTGTTCCTTTTTTTTTCTTTCTTTTTGTAGCTAATGAAGAAAGGAATAGTGAAGCACGCAAGCCACAAACGAAAAGGAAAAAAAAGATGGAAAGGAAAAACAAAGAAAAGAAAAGAAAGTGAGAAAGAGAAAAGGAAAAGAAATAAAGAAGAAGAAAAAAAAAGAGGCCCATGCAACTGAGGCCCCACTCTTTTCCTTAATTTTTTTTAAACAGGAAACAAACAACAACAACAAAAACCCAGCTAAGCAGTGACTTAATTATTTTACTAATTAATCAGAAAAGTTAACTAAACTTACTAAACCCCTTATCTTACTGACCAATTGATTGATAAAGTTAACTAAACTCACTAAGCCCCTTTTCTTACTAACTGATTAATGAATAAAGTTAACTACACTTACTACGCCCCTTGTCTTACTGACTAATCAATAAAGTTAACTAAACTCACTAAGCCCCTTATCTTACTAACTAATCAGTTACTTGATAAAGTTAACTAAACTTACTAAGCCCCTTATCTTACTAATAAATCGATAAAGTAACTTATCAAGCCCCTTACCTTACTGACTAAGTAACTGATAAAGTTATCTAAACTTACTAAGTCCAGGGACTTACTAATTAATTGATAATGTTAACTAAACTTACAAAGTCCCTGATCTTACTGACAAATTAGTCGATAAAGTTCGCTAAACTTACTAAGCCCATTATCTTACTAATTAATCGATAAAGTTAACTAAAGCTTACTGTAACCCCCACCCCCACACCCCTCTTTTTGTGTATGCCCGTCCGCCCGCACCTTGCAGCTGGTAGGGCTGGTGATTGTGTGCTGTGTCGTGTGTGTGTGTGTGTGTGGGTGGGTGGGTGGGTGCGTGCACGTGTGCTTGTGTGTTGTGGGTGTGCGGAGGAACGGAAGGTGTGGAGGGGATGAATGATTTTTATTCATGTTTGGTATCTTGTGTTCAGTTTTTCAGTTTTTGAAATTTACGTATGTGTTCTGTTTGTAAACGCCTAGGGCTTATTATTATTTTTTTTTATATAGATCAGGTGTATTTGCTAATAATAATGATAATAATTAAGTGGAGTGATGGCCTTGAGGTAACGCGTCCGCCTAGGAAGCGGGAGAATCTGAGCGCGCTGGTTCGAATCACGGCTTAGCCGCCGATATTTTCTCCCCCTCCACTAGACCTTGAGTGGTGGTCTGGACGCTAGTCATTCGGATGGGACAGTAAACCGAGGTCCGGTGTGCAGCATGCACTTAGCGAACGTAAAAGAACCCACGGCAACAAAAGGGTTGTTCCTGGCAAAATTCTATAGAAAAATCCACTTCGATAGGAAAAACAAATCAAACTGCACGCAGGAATAAATGTAAAAAAAATAACCAAAAAAAAAAAAAAAAAGAAAAAGGGTGGCGGTGTAGTGTAGCGACGCGCTCTCCCTCGAGAGAGCAGCCCGAATTTCACACAGAGAAATTTGTTGTGATAAAAGGAAATACAAATACAAATATCTTGTGTTCAGTTTTTCATTTTAGAAATTTACGAATGTACGAATGTGTTCTGTTTGTAAACGCCTAGGGCTTATTTTCTAGATTAGGTGTAAATGCTAATAATAATGATAACAATGATTTATTAATTAATTAACTAAACTCACCAAGCCTCCTTCCCTTTTTTTGTGTGTGTGTCCATCTTGATTAATTAATTAACTAAACTCACCAAGCCCCCTTCCCTTTTTGTGTGTGTCCATCTTGATTAATTAATTAACTCAACTCACCAAGCCTCCTTCCCTTTTTGTGTGTGTGTCCATCTTGATTAATTAACTAACTAAACTCACCAAGCCTACTTCCCTTTTTTGTGTGTGTCCATATTGATTAATTAACTCAACTCACCAAGCCTACTTCCCTTTTTTGTGTGTGTGTCCATCCGCCCCACACGCGCCGTGCAGTTGGTAGGGCTGGTGATGTTCATCATCGGCCTGCTAATCCACACCCAGCCCGAGTTCTCCCAGAAGGCGCTGTCCTCGCTTCTGGAGAAGCTGGAGTCCACGGCCGATAAGGCCGGGGTGGACCTGGACACGTCGGACTTCAGCGTGGCCGACGTAGCCTACAGCTTCACCATCGCCATCATCGTCATCGGGGTCTTCCTGGCCGCCGTGTCCCTGCTGGGCATCATCGGCGTCAAGTACAGCCTCAAGCCCGTCCTCATCGTGGTGAGTTTGGAGTGGGTGTGTGGGGTGGGGGGGCTGGGCTGGGTGGGGTGTGGAGTGGTGGTGGGGTGGGGGGTGGGGGGCTGGACTGGGGTGGGATGAGAGAGAGAGAGAGAGAGGGGGGGGGGGAGGTTGGGGACCAGACAAAAAAACCCAAAAAACTCCGAGGATTACAGATAACCGCTAGTGTGCTCTTTCTTTTCTTTCTTTTTTCTTAAATTTTTTTTTTTTAAACAGTTCCCGTCCTAGATAAGGTACAATAATAAATGATAAAGGCATAAGCATGGTGGTATAAAAAAAAGAAAACAAAAACAAAAACAAAACAAACAAAAAGAAAAAAGAAAGAAACACACACACACACTTCAGAATATAACTTTGGTGGGTCAGGAAGGGATGAGAGTGGAAGTGGGCTGGAGAGGGGTTGGGTGGAGGGAGGGGAGGGGAGAGAGAGACAGGGGGAGAGAGAGAGAAAGAACAGAAGAGAGGGCATTCGGAAACTGAAGCTTGGGGGAAAATAAGATAAATGAAAGTTGTTGGGTTTTTTGTTCGTTTGTTTGTATGTTGTTGTTGTCTTGTTTATTTTTCGGGAGGGTGGGGGTGGGGAAACTACGCACATATTGATACATACATATACTATACAGACCTCGCAAATACAGAAACGAAAATACAGGTAATTCATAAACATGAAACGTATGTGTGTGTATGTGTGTGTGTGTGTGTGCAAAGAAATAAGAAAAAAAAGAAACAGAAGTAACAGCCATTAATATAGTCGCTTAATCTAGAAAATGTCGAAGTAGTACTTCAGATATATTCTTCGTCTTCTTCTCCTCCTCCCTCATAGTTGTGAAGGGTCATTGGGGCGCTGCACACAAGAAACTGCTCACAAGGTTCCTCCAGGTCTGTCGGTTGTGTGTCAAAGACAGCCTGAGTCTTTGCCAATGGCTTTCCTGTCTATTCTGCAATGCTGTCAGTGCACCGGGGTTTTTTGGATTTTTTTTGTTTTGTTTTGTTTTGTTTTTTTCTTGGTTTTGTTGTTTGTTGTTTTTTGTGTTGTTATTTTATTCTTTTTTGGATTTTTTTTTTTTTTTTTTTTTGGGGGGGGGGGAGGGTTTTTTTTTGTTTTTTTTTTGTTCTTTGTTGTTGTTTTTTCTCCTCCGTCTCCCTCACTCAGTGTTTATTGGAGTATTGTTTCGCCAAGGATCATGAGATCTTGTTACGTGGCCATACCATTGAATGTTTCATGGGATCTTGTTACGTGGCCATACCATTGAATGTTTCATGGGATCTTGTTACGTGGCCATACCATTGAATGTTTCATGGGATCTTGTTACGTGGCAATACCAGTGTATGTTTCATGGGATCTTGTTACGTGGCAATACCAGTGAATGTTTCATGGGATCTTGTTACGTGGCAATACCAGTGTATGCTTCATGGGATCTTGTTACGTGGCAATACCAGTGTATGTTTCAGGGGATCTTGTTACGTGGCAATACCAGTGTATGTTTCAGGGGATCTTGTTACGTGGCAATACCAGTGTATGTTAAATGGGATCTTGTTACGTGGCAATACCAGTGTATATTTCATGGGATCTTGTTACGTGGCAATACCAGTGTATGTTTCATGGGATCTTGTTACGTGGCAATACCAGTGTATATTTCATGGGATCTTGTTACGTGGCAATACCAGTGTATGTTTCATGGGATCTTGTTACGTGGCAATACCAGTGTATATTTCATGGGATCTTGTTACGTGGCAATACCAGTGTATATTTTATGGGATCTTGTTACGTGGCAATACCAGTGAATGTTTCATGGGATCTTGTTACGTGGCAATACCAGTGAATGTTTCATGGGATCTTGTTAACGTGGCAATACCAGTGTATGTTTCATGGGATCTTGTTACGTGGCAATACCAGTGAATGTTTCAGGGGATCTTGTTACGTGGCAATACCAGTGAATGTTTCAGGGGATCTTGTTACGTGGCAATACCAGTGAATGTTTCAGGGGATCTTGTTATGTGGCAATACCAGTGTATGCTTCATGGGATTTTGTTACGTGGCAATACCAGTGTATGTTTCATGGGATCCTGTTACGTGGCAATACCAGTGTATGCTTCATGGGATTTTGTTACGTGGCAATACCAGTGTATGTTTCATGGGATCTTGTTACGTGGCCATACCAGTGTATGTTAAATGGGATCTTGTTACGTGGCAATACCAGTGTATATTTCATGGGATCTTGTTACGTGGCCATACCAGTGTATGTTTCATGGGATCTTGTTACGTGGCAATACCAGTGTATGTTTCATGGGATCTTGTTACGTGGCCATACCAGTGTATGCTTCATGGGATCTTGTTACGTGGCAATACCAGTGTATGTTTCAGGGGATCTTGTTACGTGGCAATACCAGTGTATGTTTCATGGGATCTTGTTACGTGGCCATACCAGTGTATGTTTTATGGTTTTGTTTTTGTTTTTGTTTTTTCTCCGAAACTGATGTCGTCATGTGGTCCAGTTTGCTGCTGGATGATAATTTGGCACACACCTGTTGTGATCGGTGTCGCTTAGTTATCTTGCGATAACACCTCATTTCCATGGCTGGGATTCTCCTTCCCAGATCTGCCGTGAGAGTTCCATGCCTCACGTGCTTACAGGGAGATGGAATGTATCAGTTTGTTTATCTGTAGATTTCAGTCTGGACAGTGCTGATGTCGTTTCAGTTACCATTGAGAAGATTAACCCTTTCACCGCCAGTGCAAAATTCCCTTGTGCTATAAACACAGAAATATAGTGTCTAAGAATAGCTGGGGATTCCCCTTGTGATTTGTAGAAAATATGGCCTGTCCTACCACCGAACATTAAGAGCAGTAGGTTCATGGATAACAGACCCATGATCTGGTCACCCTTCAGTGACATGGGTCCTCTACCTAGCTGCTGCATAAATGCGAGTTTGGCAGTGAAAGGGTTAAGGTTTGGATACTTCGTTACTGTTGATGGATCCAATGTAAATGAACTGTTGAACAGTTCCTAGTTTTTGTCCCTGAACAGTTATTGAATCAGCGGTGATGGCGGTGGTGTGGGCGGCCATCAGTTTGGTCTTTACGGCGCTGATTTCTGTGCCATATCTTGTCTATATTTCATCCAGTCTTTTAACAAGCTTGGCAAGTTCTTGCTCATTTTCTGCCAGGCCATCGATGTCGTCCGCGAAGCGAAATTTCGTGCTGGTTCTTTCTGAAATGCTGACCTGAATTAAAAAAGGGAAAATGATCTGGAATATATGTATGTAAAGGGAAAATCATCTGGAATATATATATATATATATATATATATATATATATATATATATATATATATATATATATCCACCCACATGCATACACATATATATAATTACCTATACATATAAAAGGGTATATGTAACAGCGGGGAGAGAGAGATGATCGAGGGGGAGGGGGAGAGGGGCGAAGAAGTGAGGAAGAGGATTTTATGGAGCGTTGAGAGATGCTGGGGTGGGGGGGGGGGCGCCACTGCATGTCTTTGAAGTCACTAATATCTGTGTGTGTGTGTGTGTGTGTGTGTGTGTGTGTGTGTGTGTGCTGAAATTATTATTTTCATTTCGGAGTCCAAGTTCCGCCTTCTGTTGTTGTTTGTTTGTTTGTTTTTTGTTGTTGTTGTTTTTGCGTTAGTTGAACTGCACTGCGTTTCCCCCACACGCAAAAAGAAACCCAACAAAACAACAACAACTTAAACTCCAGCGTGTTGAATGCAAGCGACCAAAACCTGTTGAGCAAGAGCTTCGGCTATTGCCCCCACCCCCCTCCCTCAAACACACACACACACACACACACACACACACACACACACACACACACTTCTATTGAACCGAATTCAATACGTGAAGAGTTTGAATAAACCTTTGTGTCCTCTCCTCGTGTGTTCCAAAGCAGTGTGTAGCGTACTCGGAGTCCGGGGGTGTATGGTGGCTACGATTCATAAGGTTTTAATGGCGCGTGAACAACGAAGTCAACTGAACAGCAAACCCCTTTTTTTTCAATCCCTCCACTTGTGAAGACACCCAACGACTAGCATGACAGAGAAGGGAGGCGGGAAGGGAGAGGGTGGGGTGGGCCAGGTGATTTGAGGCAGGGGAGAGAGCTGTATTTTGGTGGTGGGTGGGTGGATTGGTGGCAGGGGAGAAGACTTTGTGGGGAGGGGGATTTGGGGCGGGAGAGGGGGGTAGAAAGTGGGTTCAGTGGGAATGCCGAATGTGCTGCGAAGGAACTGGTATGTTGCGGAAGAAGAACCCACCTGAACGATTCAATAAAAACGAGACAGACAAGACAGAGAAAGACAAAACAGACAGTGATAGAGAAAACCAAAGAAATGAAAAGTAAGAGGAGGGGGGCGGGGGGCAGAACGAGAGAGATAGACGGAGAGACGAGCAGCCAAGCACACAGATGAGGAGAGGCAGACAGACAGAAGAACGAATATAGACTAAAGAGACACAAAGACAGGCAGACAGAGAGAGGCAGAGAAAGAGACAGAATCAGAGAGGGATAAACATATACATATATAAGGATACAGACAGACGGATGTAGAGTCAGACAAAGAAATAAAATATAAAAACAAAACATGGAAATAAAGAAACAACAACAGAAAGTGAAAGACAGACATGCAGACAGAGACCAAAAAAATAGGTGTAGTGACATAGGAACAAAGTTTAGCACTCAAATTCAAAAGGTGGTGCAAAACAGGTGCAAACATTTCCTCCCGAAAAATAGACCCTCAGATACACACACCCACCCACCCAAGCCCTTGAACGCACGGACACTCCCTTCTACTACACATCATAGGCCTATCAAAAATGTGTACAGTTGTTGATTTTTCTACACGCTCTCTTCGCTTGTACAAGAAGAGTACGTTACTCGAAACTTCCCTTATTGACTTTGGTGGTTTATGTTGTAGGAGCCAAGTGGGCTATATACACAACGGGGGCTGGAGGGGAGCTGGGGGGACCGGGAGGCGGGGAGGTAGGGGTGGGGGCTTGGCTGTGTAGCTTCTACACGGCGCGGATGCTGCTGCTACTGTGATGGTGGTCCTGCATCCTTGCCAGCAGCTGATCGTCGTTCAGATTGTTCCAGTCTATAGCGATTCTAATAAAGAACGAGTTCTTAATTAATTTTGTTCTCTTCTTCTTTCTGGAACTTCTAGTGTTCTGTTGTTCTTTCTTTCTGACCTCTCTACAATATTACTGGAGACAAAGTCAGCAAAGCGTCTAGGCTGGATGCGGTGTCTGTTTCTTGCTTGTTCTTTGTTGAACTGGTCAGATGGTATAGCCAGCACCAACCTCTCAGCCACTCGTTTTAGGAAAGAGAGACGGTGGTCCTGTCGTCTGTCTTGCAGGCTAGGAAGCTGTAGATCCTTCAGCATAGTTCAGACACAGCCAATATTTTCAACGGATTGATTTACTGCCTCCATCACAGGATCCAGTAATTTGGTTGTATCATCATCTTACAATTATATCATCGTCTTACAAGTCACAATGCAGACCAGTAAACCTTCATTTTGAAAATATGAAGTAGTATGAAAGAACAAAGAGAATAGAAAAGTACAGGATTAAACAACAGTAAAGAGAAATATCTCTCTCCATTCTTTCTCTGTCTCTGGACCTTGCATTTGGAATGAATTTCCTCTTTCCCTTCGTCAGGCCACCGCACACTCAGCTCTTTCAAGTCTGGCATTAAAAATCCACCTCTTCACAAGATAGCCCCCCCCCCCCCCCCCCCCCTCTTCCTTGTCTTCAGTTTTTAGAGTTATGCATGCGTGTGAATGACTGGTGTGAAAGCGCTTAGATTTGTCTCTGCACAGGATTCAGCGCTATATAGATACTATCATTGTTATTGTTGTTATTGTTATTTACAAGGGACACAACTTCAAGTCACTGCTGCTTGTTAGGACGAAATACGTTTCAGTATCCCATCAATTGTTGACAGTAAAGCACTGTGTTTCAGTATCCCATCAATTGTTGATAGTAAAGCACTGTGTTTCAGTATCCCATCAATTGTTGACAGTAAAGCACTGTGTTTCAGTATCCCATCAATTGTTGATAGTAAAGCACTGGTGTTTCAGTATCCCATCAATTGTTGATAGTAAAGCACTGTGTTTTCAGTACAGTATCCCATCAATTGTTGATAGTAAAGCACTGTGTTTCAGTATCCCATCAATTGTTGATAGTAAAGCACTGTGTTTCAGTATCCCATCAATTGTTGACAGTAAAGCACTGTGTTTCAGTATCCCATCAATTGTTGATAGTAAAGCACTGTGTTTCAGTATCCCATCAATTGTTGATAGTAAAGCACTGTGTTTCAGTATCCCATCAATTGTTGATAGTAAAGCACTGTGTTTCAGTATCCCATCAATTGTTGATAGTAAAGCACTGTGTTTCAGTATCCCATCAATTGTTGACAGTAAAGCACTGTGTTTCAGTATCCCATCAATTGTTGACAGTAAAGCACTGTGTTTCAGTATCCCATCAATTGTTGACAGTAAAGCACTGTGTTTCAGTATCCCATCAATTGTTGACAGTAAAGCACTGTGTTTCAGTATCCCATCAATTGTTGATAGTAAAGCACTGTGTTTCAGTATCCCATCAATTGTTGATAGTAAAGCACTGTGTTTCAGTATCCCATCAATTGTTGACAGTAAAGCACTGTGTTTCAGTATCCCATCAATTGTTGATAGTAAAGCACTGTGTTTCAGTATCCCATCAATTGTTGATAGTAAAGCACTGTGTTTCAGTATCCCATCAATTGTTGACAGTAAAGCACTGTGTTTCAGTATCCCATCAATTGTTGATAGTAAAGCACTGTGTTTCAGTATCCCATCAATTGTTGATAGTAAAGCACTGTGTTTCAGTATCCCATCAATTGTTGACAGTAAAGCACTGTGTTTCAGTATTTCATCATCACTCTCGTGCTCTTCTTGGTTCAAGTGACGGTGGTTCTTATTGCTGTCATCGATCGTGAAGTGGTAAGTCTCTGTCTTTATCTCTGTCTCCCTCCCTCTTTCTCTGTCTGTCGGTCTCTGTCTGCCTCTCTCTCTCTCTCTCTCTCTCTCTCTCTCTCTGTAAGTGTGTGTGTGTGTGTGTGTGTGTGTGTGTGTTTGAATTAGATTTTGATTATACCCCAAACCGTGCCATAATCACAAAACGAGCATTCAGTATATTTTCTTTAACAAAAACAAAACAACAACAACAACAACAACAAAAACCAGAATAGTCAAGGCCTTGAAGAATCGGGTGTGACACCCACTAAATCCAACAAAGGAATCCTGACAACAATTTTTTTTTTAATTAAAAAAAAATAAAATAAAACAAAAAAAGACACTGCAAAGCAGATTAGAGATTACAACACATTCATATTCTGGCCATCTGGCCAAAACCAACAAATCTTTGAAAACAACAATGTTGGGTCCTTGAATTTTGACCTCTGACCTTGTCTCTTTACATGTCTTCTCACCATGACCAAACATTGTACCATGTATTCGTCAGGGATCATGCTGTGCCCTAGTCATAATACCAAATTTGAGAAAATGTGAATGTAAAACACAGTCTCGGACAAGCCGCTTCTATTTTACCAAATAATTACCTTTACCGTAAACCTCTCACCATCACCATATCTTCTTAAAACGGATGACATTAAAGGTCTTATCTATGCATATCTACCACTCTACCAAGTTTGGTCCCCTTGCCACTTGAATCCAAGAAAATTACAACGATAAAGTATAACACACACACACACACACACACACACACACACAGGTTAGTACACAGACTCACCTTGTTTACACACGTGAGTCAAACTAGACTTATTAAATTCCAAACTTTCTGATGGAATAACGAAATTTGAATGTGTACATACTTTTACTTTTTTTCTGATATGTGATTTTCTCATTATCTTATGATTAACTAATATGGTAAAAAGAAACTTACTTCATTGTTCAGTTAGCTAACTTGCTGTATAGTTCGTCGGATACTTAGTTAGCTAGTAAGTTACTTTAAATTGACAAACAATGAGGCCAGCGGGAAAACAAATGGTTAACAAATGGTAAAGAGTGGTAACTCTCTCTGACCTGAAATCAATAAAACAATGAGGCGAGGAGAATAAATGATTAACAAATAGTAAAAACTGGTTACCACTCTTACCATGTGTTTAGCAAGTTACTTTGTTAGTTGGCTAGCCAGCCAGTCAGCCAGTTAGATCCCCCAGGTAGCTAGTGGGTCAGTAGCCAGCTAGTCAGCTAGTTAGATCCCCCAGGTAGCTAGTGGGTCAGTAGCCAGCTAGTCAGCTAGTTAGACCCCCCAGGTAGCTAGTGGGTCAGTAGCCAGCTAGTCAGCTAGTTAGATCTCCCAGGTAGCTAGTGGATCAGTAGCCAGCTAGTCAGCTAGTTAGATCCCCCAGGTAGCTAGTGGATCAGTAGCCAGCTAGTCAGCTAGTTAGACCCCCCAGGTAGCTAGTGGGTCAGTAGTCAGCTAGTTAGATCCCCAGGTAGCTAGTGGGTCAGTAGCCAGCTAGTCAGCTAGTTAGACCCCCCAGGTAGCTAGTGGGTCAGTAGCCAGCTAGTCAGCTAGTAGACACCCCCAGGTAGCTAGTGGGTCAGTAGCCAGCTAGTCAGCTAGTTAGACCCCCCAGGTAGCTAGTGGGTCAGTAGCCAGCTAGTCAGCTAGTTAGACCCCCCAGGTAGCTAGTGGGTCAGTAGTCAGCTAGTTAGACCCCCCAGGTAGCTAGTGGGTCAGTAGCCAGCTAGTTAGACCCCCCAGGTAGCTAGTGGGTCAGTAGTCAGCTAGTTAAATCCCCCAGGTTTGTAGCCAGTGGGTCAGCGAGGTGTGGCTGTGTGTCAGTTTGACGACACGGTGAAGCCGCATCTGAAGACCACCATTAAGGACTACTACGCTGGCATCGCGGGAAAGGACGCCACCTCCCAGATCTGGAACGGCATCATGATCCAGGTCAGTGTCCCTCCATGCTGTGTTCGTTCCCTCCGGCTCTGAGCATGGCCCTCTTCCTCTTCTTCTTCTTCTGTTTCTTCTTCGTCTTCTCCTTCTTCCTTCGTGGGCTGCAACTCCCACGTTCACTTGTATGTACACGAGTGGGCTTTCCTGTGCATGACCGTTTTTACCCCTGCCATGTAGGCAGCCATACTCCGTTTTCGGGGGTGTGCATGCTGGGTTGTTCTTTTTTCCATAACCTACCGAACGCTGACATGGATCACAGAACCTTCAACGTGCGTATTTGATCTTCTGCTTGCGAATACACACGAAGGGGGTTCAGGCACAGGCAGGCCTGCACATTATGTTGACCTGGGAGATTGGAAAAAATCTTTACCTACTAGGCGCCGTTACCGAGATTCGAACCTGGGACCCTCAGATTGAAAGTCCGACGCTTTAATCACTCTGAAAGAAAACCTGGCGTGTGCGTTGTCTTGTCACGTTCATTATGCACAGCCATACCGTAGTACACTGTACTGATGGTAATGATGATGACGATGACGATGATGACGATGACGACGATGAAGGGATAAAGGAGGAGGTGGATGACGGGCCGGGACGATGACAACGGCGATGGAACTGACGATAGTGATAAGGATATTAAAAAATAATGATGGCGATGATGATGATGATGTTGGTACGTGGTAGTACTGTTGATGATAACGAAGTGATGATGATGATAAAGATGATAACTACATCGACGACGACGATGACGATGATGATGATGTGTTGATGACATCACACACACACACACACACACACACACACACACACACACACACACACCAGCTGGAATGCTGCGGGGTGGACAACTACAAAGACTTTAAAGATGCGTCAGAGTGGCCCACGACTCTCACCATCAACGCCAATACCTACAACATAGAGACCCCGGTGGCCTGCTGCAAGGACGTCACCGAGGACTATTCGTGCGCCGTGGATGGCACTGCCACCGACCTCAACAACAATATGAGCACGGTATGTCTTTGTGTTTTGGCCACCTACGGCACACAGAGAGAGAGAGAGAGAGAGAGAGAGAGAGAGAGAGAGAGAGAGAGATTTTTTCATGTGAGAAAAAAAGAGCGAAGAGAAGAGAGAGATGCGGGAGG
>NC_134894.1:31649248-31654248 GCF_041734735.1 Babylonia areolata
ATGGTGAAAAGACACGTCTTAATTCCTATTTTTCTTTCCATTTCTTTATTCTTCTACTTTTTTTTTTTTTTTTTTTTTTTTTTTTGTATACTTGATTGGTTTTCTTTTACATCACATGTACGCAGCTATCTTGTTAAATGTACTTGAAAATCATGAATTTTGAATATATATATTTATATATATTTCACGCCAGTTTCAGTCGCTCAATGTGATAATTTGATAACAGTTTTTTTTTAAAATCCGCCTGTGTTTTAATTTGAAAATAACCGTCCATTGAAACATAAAGCAAAAGTGCATGTTGGGAAGTCTTCTTTTGAAGATTCTGTGATGACGAGACTGCATAAAATTTGAAGAGTCGAATTTTGGGTATTTTTCAAGGCTTTTGCCTCTTTCAGATTTCAGATGAATTATCAATATTATCATGATATTTGATAGAATGTTACATGTTGCAAAACTCGTTACCTTTCGTAAATAAAATCAGTGAAACAACTTTGTGGTGGTCTGTAATTGCTGTTCGTATCCATGTATTGCAAACAGCCGTGTATCTCCGTGCATGTAAAGATATCTGCGTGCGAATCTATGATTAAATGAATACCTAACTACTGTCAAGTCTTCTCTCTCTCTCTCTCTCTCTCTCTCTCCTATATTGTTTTGCATTTCAGTCAACACACACACAGTCACACACATACACACACACACACACACACACAGACTCACACGCACACACACACACACACACACACACACACACACAGTCACACACACACACACTCACACACACGTACACGTACACACGTGCATGCGACCACACGAACA
Source organism: Babylonia areolata (assembly GCF_041734735.1). Lineage (NCBI taxonomy): Eukaryota > Metazoa > Mollusca > Gastropoda > Neogastropoda > Buccinidae > Babylonia > Babylonia areolata. The sequence continues at coordinate 31,650,065 of NC_134894.1, forward strand.
CACGCGAACGCTCTTCCCAAGTACGTCCTGGACTCCCCTCCATCTACCTTGTTCAGATACCATTGCATACAAGCAAGCCAGAAGAACATGGTGAATTACCAAACCATCCAGTCGTGATCAATACACTATATTTCCAATAAACAACGTTGAAAAAAGTGTTCATCAGCCCTCAGACTATTCTCTGAAAGCAGGATGGATGAACTGAAGTCTTTGGACACACTGTTATGTCCACGAAATCTTTGAAAGGAAAAGGGTCGAGAAATACTAGTGTGTGTGTGTGTGTTCGTGTGTGTGCGTGTGTGCGCGCGCGCGCGTCGGGGTTTGGGGGGGATGTAGGATGTAAGTTTATGTGCGTGGTTGAAGATAATCCATGTATGGAAAAAGTATCGAATCCGAAATCAAGAAACACAATTAAGAATAAACAACCACAAAAAAAAAAAAATAGAAATGAGAGAACAAAAAGTGAAAGGGACAGAGAGAGACAGGTTCAGATGATTTATTCACCAATAAGTCTAGGCCACATATGAAAGGGTAAATGAACAACGTACACCATATCAAGCAGTAACTAAACAATCACATATCAATACACACAATTACGGAAAAGCTGCAGTAAAGCACAGTATCTTAAAAAGTTACAATTTCCCTAAATTTAAACGACTTGTCTAAAAATAGTGACAATTTCCATACAATATTATGCCTCGTGGATAATGATAGACTTATTTTAAACAGTACGTAGATTGTAATGCATGCGTACGTGTTCAACATTCTATTTCCTGTAAAAACATAAGGGAAAGAAAAACATCTCAGCAAAACCTGCTTTATATATCGGGTGTCCCCCCAAAAAGTGAACCGCTTTTTGACAAGTATTTTCTCAGTGATAGATAAACCGAATTCATTGAAAATATTCACACAGTAACCTTAGGGTATCATCAACAAGTCTGCAAAATATCTTAAAGTTCGGACGCAAATTATGCGAGTGTTGTCAAATTCAAAACAGCATGTCAAAAAATCCAATATGGGATATAGGGAGACAAACCTCGCAATACACACGAGTAAAAATATGGACCATGGGTTCAGAAACGCTGGCACAATAGTAGTACTGTATGTCTGGGAGAAAGAGAGAGTGCAAGAGCGCGGAGCAGTGAGAGGGAGACAGACATACACGAAGACAGACAAACAAACAGACAGATATTTTCTTGGCAACCAATCAACTGACAGGCTGGTACATGTTTTCTGCTCGGCCCTTGTTCTTGACAAACAGGCAGCCATCCTGAAATAAACATACACGGATTAGAATGATTGACTAATAAATCAATAGAGACAACAACAAAAAACACACATACAACACAACACAATACGACACAGCTACACACACACACGCACACACACACACACACACACACACACACACACACACACACACACACGCTCGCACGCACACACGAACACATAGACATGCATACATACATATATACATACATATATGAACACACACACACACACACACACACACACACACACACACACACACACACACACACACACACACACACACACACACACACACAGGGAGAGAGAGAGACATAGAGACAGACACAGAGAATGAGACAGAGAGAAAGACAAAGACAGAGACAGACAGACAGAGAGAGACAGACAGACAGAGAGACAGACACAGAGAGAGAGAAACAGAGACAGAGAGACAGACACAGAGAAGAAGAGACAGTGAGAAAGAGAGAGACAAAGCGACAGAGACAGACATAGAGAGAGAGACAAAGAGACACATAAAGAGACAGAGAGAGAGAGAGAGAGAGAGAGAGACGTGTGAAGTAACTACCTTGATCAGACCAGGTACAGTGGCCCAGTAAGACAAATGAGGGAGCACCTGCACGCCTTTCTCTTTCCTGACACACACCTGGAACAGCACTCCCCCCACCAGGTACACAAACACCAACAGCGCCAAACTGCACACACACACACACACACACACACACACACACACACACGCACGCACGCACGCACGCACACACACACAGAAGGAAAAATAAATAAACATTTATGAGAGAGAGAGAGATGTCACTCCTTTATGTATGTGTCAGTCCTCTGTATATGTCACTTCTTTATGTATATGTCACTCCTTTGTATATAACACTCCTTTATGTACATGTCATTTTTTTGTGTATGTCAATCTTCTATATATGCCACTCATTTACGTATATGTCACTTCTTTATGCATATGTCAGGGGGGTTTTTTGGTTTGTTTTTGTATATGTTACTTTGTTTCGTATTTTGTATTATTATGTCACTCTTTTATGTATATATCACTCCTGTGTATAGTATAAAATTATGCCACTTCTCTATGTAGATGTCACTCTTTTATGTATACGTCACTCCTTTCTATACTGTTACATATCTATGCATGCCACCCCTTTATGTATATATCACTCATTTGCACACGTCACTCTTTTGATTCATAATACATGTCACTCCTTTGTACACGTCACCTCTTTATATACGGTACTCCTTTTGTATACGCCACTCCTGTGTATACGTCACTCCTTTTGTATACGTCACTCCTTTGTATACGTCACTCCTTTTGTATACGTCACTCCTGTGTATACGTCACTCCTTTTGTATACGTCACTCCTGTGTATACGTCACTCCTTTTGTATACGTCACTCCTTTGTATACGTCACTCGTCTGTATATGTCAATCATTTATGTATATGTCACTCCTTTGTAACATTTCACTCTTTTGATTCATAATAAAAATTATGTGTCACTCCTCTGTGTACGTCACTCCTGTGTAGACCTCACTCCTTTTGTAAACGTAACTCCTTTTGTATACGTCACTCCTTTGTCTTTGTCACTCCTCTGTAGACGTCACTTCCTTGTCACTCCTCTGTAGACGTCACTCCTTTTGTATACGTCACTCCTTGTGTATACGTCACTCCTTTTGCATACGTCTTTTGTACACGTCACTCATTGTGTATACGTCACACCTTGGGTATATGTCACTCGTCTGTACACGCCACTCCTTCTGTATACGTCACTCCTTTTATATGTCACTCTTTGTGTATAAGTCACCCCTTTTTGTATACATCACTCGTCTGTATATTATGTCACTCAAATGTATGTATGCGTCGCTCCTTTCAGTTATTATGTGAGAAAACCCTCCCGGGGCATGCATGAAGCGCTGCTGACGTACGTGATGAGCAGGATGCTGCCCACGGACAGTGCCGGGCCGCTCTGCCCTGCCTGGGGACAGGCATGCTGACTGTACAGCGTCAGGTCCTGTCACAACACACACACACACACACACACACACACACACACACATACACGCGCGCGCACGCACGCACGCACGCACGCACGCACACACACATACACACACACACACACACACACACACACACAAGGAACGTTTATTTCTGTTGACCAGGTTGTCTGAAGGCAGATAAGGTGTCGTGTCGTGTCGTGTCGTGTCGTGCTGTGTCGTACTGTGCTGTGCTGTGCTGTGCTGTGCTGTGCTGTGTTGTGCCGTTCTCTTTCAGAGCAGACACGGAGCGACCGAGTCTCGCATGTATCCTCAATGCAGAGTTCTTGTTGAACATTGCATTGCACTGCATTGCGTTGCATTACATTGTTTCACATCGTAGTGTATTGTATTGTATTGCATCGCATTGCTCTCCCCGATTGTATAGTATTGTATTGCATCGCATTGCTCTCCCCGATTGTATAGTATTGTATTGTATTGTATTGCATCGCATTGCTCTCCCCGATTGTATAGTATTGTATTGTATTGTATTGCATCGCATTGCTCTCCCCGATTGTATAGTATTGTATTGTATTGTATTGCATCGCATTGCTCTCCCCGATTGTATAGTATTGTATTGTATTGCATCGCATTGCTCTCCCCGATTGTATAGTATTGTATTGTATTGCATTGCATCGCATTGCTCTCCCCGATTGTATAGTATTGTATTGTATTGCATTGTATTGTATTGCATTGCATCGCATTGCTCTCCTTGGGTGAAAGAACGTATCCCCACAGTACAACCGCCACCCCAAATTTTTTTCCCCGGGTCCGCATACATGCCATGGATTCGAACCTTCGGACACTTCCTTCCTCGTCTAGACTTACGTAGACAGCGCGCTGTGACGCTCGCTCCCCGCTGACGACCACCT
>NC_134894.1:31659248-31689248 GCF_041734735.1 Babylonia areolata
GAAAAAAGAGAGAAAGATGGAGAGAGAGAGAGAGATACATGGGACTGGGGACTGGTGGGGGTGGGGGGAAGGTAATTTTGTGGATTGTAAGAAAAGTGTGAAAATATAACAATATGTCATAAAAATCATCATCATCATTCATCATCATGTAATAAGAGTTGAGAACATGTTTGACAATAACCATTTCAAAGGCAGATTGAGGGAAGATTAAAACAGATACTGTCAGGCACACACAATGCAGGAACATTTCCTTCTCTTTCAGTTTTAATGGCAGCATGTGCAGTGCAAACCTACATTTCATGAAAGACAAACAACGCCAAGCACTGAAAAAGAGCTACACACGAACACCATCAATTTATGGTGACAAGAAAATATTCATAAACAAAACATGCACAAAAACGAATGCTATATTGTGAAATATCAAACACATAAAACATGTTTTAAAAATGTAAATCATAAAGCCGTGTCTCCTCACAATAGCATGGCACAGAAATGTATGATGAACTGTTACAATAATCAGAGTTCATATCACATCAAAATTATTTATCACAGAGAGGCGCAGGTAATCTTATTCACTGTGTTTGCATTTGCATTTGTTTTTCTTTTTATCATAACAGATTTCTCTGTGTGAAATTCGGGCTGCTCTCCCCAGGAAGAGCGCATCACTACACTACAGCACCACCCATTTTTTGGTATTTTTTCCTGCGTGCAGTTTTATTTGTTTTTCCTATCGAAGTGAATTTTTCTACAGAATTTTGCCAGGAACAACCCTTTTTTTGGCATGGGTTCTTTTACATGCGCTAAGTGCATGCTGCACACGGGACCTTGGTTTATCGTCTCAACCACTCAAGGTCTAGTGGAGGGGGAGAAAATATTGGTGGCTGAGCTGTGATTCAAACCAGCGCACTCAGATTCCCTCACTTCCTAGGTGGATGTGTTACCACAAGGCCATCACTGTACCGTATGACTGGCAGCACACGGAAAGTGAGGCTTAGTCACTACAAGCCTGATGAAAGTGTACTCATTCTGCTGATTAAGCAAATGTTTGATGTGCTGAAAGGCAAAAATGTAAAAAACAATGACCATTCTGATTTCACCATTATATTCTTCAATCATGACAGAACACAACTGTCCATTAACTCACTCAGTACGACCAGTCCTCTCTTCTCCTCTACACAGACCTCTCGGATGTCCAGTAGGTGTCTCAATGATCCAACCTTTAGCTTCCGTCGTCAGAATTGTGGTATTCTTTGTCAACATTCACCTCTTCAGTGTAAGAGCCTTCCGCTTGTAATATTTTGATGGTGGTAATTGGGGAGAAACGCTGTTAACGTCGTCTCTTTCGCCATTCGTATGGAGAGAGTTAAAGAAATAGTTCACACAATGGTCTATACTGAAATGAGTTGTAAAGATTCATTGGTAAACAATGAGAAACAATGTAAGAGAATCATAGTCATTCAATATAAATTCATAAAATTCTTGGTTGACATAAATCTTATGTACTGTAAATTCATGCACATGCAATGATTGCAATTAGAAAGTAGGCACAAAATATCATACAATTATTAAAAACGAATTTACAAGCAATATGATCCGATACACAGTTGTCACATTCTCTTTTAATAATCTCATACAAAACGTTATCAATATATCAATATTCAAACATGAATTTTTCTTTTAAAGTCTGAAAAATATTTTGGAAAACCTTTGTCTTTCTTTTTTTTTTTTTTTAATGCAATTTTCATTTCATAAATCAATAACTTTCAATGTCATTTTTATTTCATGAACTTTCAATTTTAAAAATTGCATCATAATCTATATGGTTTTTATTTTCATAAACTGTACAACTGCATGGCTCCTGATAACCAACGCAATCTTAATTTAATTAAACACGTAACTTTCAATGAAAAAAAAAAGGTATCATGATAGATGCAATTTTTAAGTTATTAAACAGCATGACTTTCATTCAACATAACAACAGAATGTACCCTGAACTCCAAGACAGCCTGAAGCTTTGTCCAATCTCCATCTTTCATAAACTGCGTAATTTCAAAAGCAATTTTCTTTTCATAAAGTGCAACATTTTCAAACTTAACGACTGGCCAGTATGTCATCTGACATGCAGAAAGAACAGAAACAAAGAACTGATACTTCTGTTTGTTTGGGGCCAGTAACTTTCATTCTGCATAGCTTCAAAATGGATCCTAAACTCCAAAGCAGCCAACATCCCTCCACACCCACCACCAACTCCCAATCATTTCATAAACTGTGCAACTTTCAATCTACATAGCTTCAAAATAAATCCTGCACTCCAAAAACAGCTTACCCCCCCTTCCCTAACTCCCCTTCTTTCATAACAATAATCGTAATAACAATAGTAATTCAATTTATAAAGCGCCTTTACATGTAAAGCATTCTCAGTTGTGCTGTACAGCATAGCAACGGCATAACTTTCATTCTACCTAGCTTCAAAACGGGCCCTAAATTCCCACAGTGCTTGACACTCCACCTCTCTCCTCACCGATGCATGAATAAGGAATGCACCAGCACCCACATTTGACAACTAATCCCCTATCTCCACGTAGTCCACAACAGGCATAGACATCTGACAACTAATCCCCTATCTCTACGTAGTCCACAACAGGCACAGACATCTGACAACTAATCCCCTATGTCCACGTAGTCCACAACAGGCACAGACATCTGACAACTAATCCCCAATGTCCACGTAGTCCACAGCAATGGCATCCTGTCTGTACCGTGTCAGCTCCTCTGGCTCCAGGTTGCTCACAAAGAAGTTGGTCTGCTTCCACCTCTTGGGGATGTCCTTGCGGCCGCGGTCGTCTATGAGCCGGAAGCCCTCCAGACGGATGCCCGGGAACTTGGCCTTCTGGAACAGCAGCACAGGGCCCCAGTCCTCTCCACACTGCCTGCAGCACACTCGGCCCCTCACCTGGATTTGCCCTGCAACAGGTGTAATCATGTTGTTGTTGTTGTTGTTTGTTTGAAGAGGTAGGTGGCATAATGCTGAAGACATTCCTGCAACAGGTGTAATCATGTTGTTGTTGTTTGAAGAGGTAGGCGGCACAATGCTGAAGACATTCCTGCAACAGGTGTAATCATGTTGTTGCTGTTGTTTGAAGAGGTAGGTGGCATAATGCTGAAGACATTCCTGCAACAGGTGTAATCATGTTGTTGTTGTTGTTGTTTGAAGAGGTAGGTGGCATAATGCTGAAGACATTCCTGCAACAGGTGTAATCGTGTTGTTGTTGTTTGAAGAGGTAGGTAGCAGAATGGGTAAAACACTTACCTGCCATTCCAGTTTGGGTTTGATTCCCAAGTTTCTCCCAAGTTTGGCTTGAAAATCAAACTGTGCATCTAGTCATTCATGTCTAAGTGCGCGCCTGAAATCTGATTGAATGACACAGGAAACGAATGATGAGCGCCCAGTGGCAGCCATTAGTCGGCTCTACCCAGGTAGGCAGCCTATTGTCCAAATGAACCCGTATTTGTAAAGTGCTTAGAGCTTGGTCTCTGACCGAGGATAGGCACTATATAAGTATCCATATCAATCAATAAATTCAGATGAGGTGATAAACTGAGGTCCCATGTGCAGCAATGAAAAAGAACTTCTGACAACATAAGTGTTGTCCTCTGGCAAAATCCTCTAGAAGAAATCCACTCTGATAGGTATATAAATAGAAATATATTTATATGCATGCGCTCAAGGCCTGAGTAGCGTGTTAGGTTATGCTGCTGGACAGGCATCTGAACACCACCACCACTGTGATCAACATCTGAAACAATCACTCTTCATAGGGAACCTACTGTAGTGATCAAATTCTTGAGGAGAAAAGACTTGCTCGATACGTAACTGAACAACACCACCACTGTCATCAACACCACCACTGTTATCAACACCTTAACAATCACTCTTCATAGAATCCTATGGTACTGACCAAATTCTTGAGGAAGAAAGATGGCTCGATACATAACTGAACACCAGCACCACTGTCATCAACAACCAAACAATCATTCTTTTTCGGAAACCTACTGCACTAACCAAATGCTTGTCCCCCCTCCACTGTAGTATTCCTGTGGTGTGTGTGCTTGTGGGTTGGTGCTTGAGCGTGTGTGCTTGTGTGTATGTGTGTGTGCTTGTGGGTTGGTGCTTGAGCATGTGTGCTTGTGTGTATGTGTGTGTGCTTGTGTGTGTGTGTGTGTGTGTATGTGTGTGCTTGTGTGTGTGTGTGTGTGTGTTGTGTGCCTTTTTCCTGTGATTATTCATATATCTGCAATTTGTAGTACTGTATTGGTGGATACTGATCTTGTTGTCCACTTCTATGTCTTCTTGTGTTGTATAATGCACAAACATAAATGTACTGTTTCATGAGAGGTGCTTAGAGCCCATCTATGGGGAGATTTCACCATATAAGTACAATATATCATCGTAACTGAACACCAGCACCACTGTGATCAACATCTAAAACAAAATATAAAAAAAACCACTTCACAGGAAACAGTGTACTGACCAAACTCTTGGGGAGGAGACACGTGCTCGGTGTTCCGGTTCCGGTATTCCAGGTCCGTGACGACACGGTGCATGCTCTCAATCATTCTCACGTCGGAGGAGACAAAGGCGTAGGCGTCACAGTTTCGGCAGCGGAAGATCACCTCCCCTTGGCGGAGCTGTTTCCCATGGCGGGCGGCCAGCTCTGCGTCACGCTTGCTTTTCTCCTCTTTCTGGATCTGGTCCAGCTCCATGCGAAACTTGCGAAGGCTGGATATGATGGTTCATTATCATTAGGCTTTTGTCATGTGATATGTATGAAGAGTGTGATGATTGTGTGTGTGTGTGTGTGTGTGTGTGTGTGTATGAATTTTGTGCTTGAGTGTTTGGTTGGCTGACTGTAGAGGGCTATACATGTAACATTGCAAGTTTTTCTTCTTTTTTTCATTTCAGTGTTTACATGCATGTTTTAAACTTCCATATTTACATTGTACAGCACAACTGAGCATGTTTTACATGGACAGGCGCTATATAAATCACATTATTAATACTATTATTATTAATATCACATGTCAGTCCTTTAAACTAGCAACCATTGCACTGCATATGGTTGGCAGATGTTCGTGTGGAAAGAACAATAAAATTGCTATTTGTCTGCCCATTCCTTGGTGTTTGTGGTGAATGCTGAGAAGATTTCTCTTTGCTGACTGGCGTGCAGTTATGCGTCTCTCTTTTACTCAACACATCATCTCAAACTGAATGTTCAGGCTGATGGATTTATTTGGTTTTGCGTGCGTGCATGCATACATGCGTGCGTGCATGTGTGTGTGTGTGAGTGAGTGTGTGTGCATGTATGTATTTATGTATAAATATACATCACTGTGCATCACAAAATGCCCAACAGAAGCTAACTGGCACAGTGTCTGACAGTGCAGAAAACAGACAAGAACAACAGGCCCTAGGGGCAGAGCATGGCAGCAGTCTCACTTTGTTGCAATTTCCGACTGCAGCTCCTTGATGGCCTCGTGCATCATCATTTCCCGGATGAAGTTGACCTCCTCCTTCACCTGCACCCCCTTGTCATGGCTGGCCAGCGTCATGAACTGACTGTTCGTCGCACGCGCCCGCCCTGGACAATCATCATTGACCTGTTTACCCGACCTGGACAACCATCACTGACCTGTTTACCTGACCTGGACAATCATCACGGACCTGTTTACCTGACCTGGACAACCATCATTGACCTGTTTACCCGACCTGGACAACCATCACTGACCTGTTTACCTGACCTGGACAATCATCACGGACCTGTTTACCTGACCTGGACAACCATCATTGACCTGTTTACCTGACCTGGACAATCATCACTGACCTGTTTACCCGACCTGGACAATCATCACTGACCTGTTTACCTGCCCTGGACAATCATCATTGACCTGTTTACCTGACCTGGACAATCATCATTGACCTGTTTACCCTGACCTGGACAATCATCACTGACCTGTTTACCTGACCTGGACAATCATCACTGACCTGTTTACCTGACCTGGACAATCATCACTGACCTGTTTACATGACCTGGACAATCATCATTGACCTGTTTATCCGACCTGGACAACCATCACTGACCTGTTTACCTGACCTGGACAATCATCACTGACCTGTTTACCTGACCCAGGCAATCATGCTAGACCCATTATTTAACCATCAGAATAATTATCACTGCCCTGTTTTTTTACCTGACATGAACAATCATCACCACCCTGTTTACCTAACCTGGACAATTATCAATTTAAAAAATAAGAAGAGAGAAATAAACAAAAACGATGGTGTAAAACCATGGCAACATACTCTCCCCCAGGGTGGGACAGAAGCCCCAATTTCACACAAAGAAATCTGTTGTGACAACAACAACAACAAAAAAAAGTCTGATACAACAGTTCCATCCAAGATGCCAGCCTTACCTCGCGCTTGCACCATGGCGATTTCATTGGTGACATGGTTGTAGCGGATGACTAGGTTGCACTTGCGTATGTCCAGCCCCTCCTCGGCCACTGAGGTGGCGATCATCACCTTGTGGTCCCCAATCCTGAAGAACTCCATCACATCCACCTGCTGGTTCTTCGTCATACCTGCCCACACCACGCATGTAAGTGGGACTGGTGGCCTGGTGGTAATACGTCCGCCTTGGAAGCGAGAGAATCTGAACACATGGGATCGAATCCCATACTCACCAGATTTTTCTTCCCCTCCGATAGACCTTGAATTGTGGTCTGGACGCTAGTTATTTGGAAGAGATGACAAACAGAGGTCCCGTGTGCAGCATGCCCTTAGCGCATGTAAAAGAACCCACAGCAACAAAAGGGTTATCCTTGGCAACATTCTGTAGAAAGCATCCAATTTGATAGGAAAGCAATTACATTTGCAGATGGAAAGAAAAAGGTGGGTGCTGCACTGTGGCGACATGCTTTCCCCAGGGAATGCTGCCTGAATTTCACACAGAGAAATATGCTGTGCCAAGAAGAATGTTTGCCCAGGGAATGCTGCCTGAATTTCACACAGAGAAATATGCTGTGCCAAGAAGAATGTTTGCCCAGTTTAACTCTTTCACTGCCAAGTTTCTGTGTGAAAAACACTCCCCAGTGCCAAACATTATCGAAATGATGCTCTCAGTCACGGGCTTCAGTTCATGTCAAAACAACACAATGGACTTGTTCACTTCAAACTGGGTCAGGGAGCAAAGGTTAGTCATTGTTCTAGTGGTAGGAAAACTGGCTGCAGCTGTCAAGCTTTGGTACCATGTGAAAAATGGTCTTTTTAACATGACCCCTCAATGTCAACAAAAGTCGCCTATGGCAGTGAAAGAGTTAAACAGTAACAGTATGAGTCTGTGGTTTGCAAAATATTTTCATCAGAATCAGAATAAGAACTTTATCGATGTCACAAGTTTCAGGCCGGTATATTTCTGAGTGCAAACATGGAAAATGTGCACATGCATTCAGGTGCATGTTTGAGTACACAAATACATGCTTAGAAGTAACTGCATGTGCTCAAATGTGTCAGCTACCCACCCTCCACCTACACCTCTTCAGACTTCTCTCACCTTTCCACCTCATTCTTTCACATCATCCAGACAGCTCTTCACTATGCACAAGAAGAGAGGAAGGCCAAAGAACACATGACGCAGAACAGTCAAAGGAGAACTCAAAGACCCTAAAGCACATGTGGAGTACCATTCCGTGAAGAGAGGCAGTTCCTCATTCATACTCTACTTGCCAAGGGGCATAATGGGCAGCAAGCAAGTCCACCTGATCCACTCTCTCTGTCACAAACCCAAAGTGGGTGAGAAGGAGCAATGGCCAAGCACTACCATGGGATTCACACAAAACAAATACTTGGAGGCATAAATAAAAGAAAACCCAAACTTTATTTAACAATACAGTAAACAACACGAGACAAAAACATAAGACAGGTTACGAACATAGAAGAGAGAAAATATATAAGAAACAGAACAGAGCAAACGAAATATAGGAACAGGAATGTAGAAAAGTGAGGAAAAGGAAAGAACTGATTCAGAAATCATCCTGTCGCCACCAGAACCCGGCCCGCACTACCGAAAAACGTTCATACATGCACATTCTCACCTCCCTAAAACTCAGTCACCAACTACATGCGCATAACAAACGCCCCACTCAACAGAAGCATCACAAACTGCACGCACAAGGCAAAATATCCAGCCACTCATGTGACACTCTCCCTGCACTCACCCCCTTTGTCTGTGGAAGGTCCAGCGCCGACCATCTTGCCGGGCTTCAGAGCCTTCAGCTCTGGCCTCCTCAGCATCCACTTCAGAAGGGCGGACACCAGGTCACGTGTCTTCACAAACACTATGGCTCTCGACTCCGGCTCCGTTCTGAAAGCCTGCAGAGACATGAGAACAGAGGGCTGGTCACAAAGCCTGCTTGCCTAGAGTCGGCTAAGTATGCATGCTGTTTTGATAATGATATAAAACAAAAAACTGCATGTTCACAAACACACATACACACACACATACAAGTTTGCATGCTGTCTAGAAAACGATGTAAAAAAAAAAATGTGCATGTTCATACAAACACACACAAGTTTGCATGCTGTTTTGAAAACAATACTGACAGGCGCAACAGCTGATTGGTTAAAGCGTTGGACTTTTCAATCTGAGGTTCCCAGGTTCGAATCTCAGTAACGGCGCTTGGTGTGTAAAGGGTAGAGATTTTTATGATCTCCAGGTCAACATATGTGCAGACCTGCTAGTGCCTGAACCCCCTTCATGTGCATACGCAAGCAGAAGATCAAATATGCATGTTAAAGATCCTGTAATCCATGTCAGCATTCGGTAGGTTATGGAAACAAGAATATACCCAGCATGCACACCCCCAAAAACTGAGTATGCCTGCCTACATGGCGGGGTAAAAACGGTCATACACAGAGAAGCCCACTCGTGTACACACAAGTGAATGTGGGAGTTTGCAGCCCACGAACGCAGAAAAAGAAGAAGAAAACAATACAATACAAGAGAGGCAAGGCCTTCAAGACTCACTTGTGATAAATTAAGTCCCCTAGCATTAATTACAGAATAATTTCCCTTTTTTACTATCTGCACCAAAACGTTTGCAAAATAAATAAAATTTCCATGCTTTGCAAAAGAAGTTCCTGTTTGAACAAAAAAAATGATAATAATGACTCCTCTTGTTGTTGTGTCAGAATAAGGTCAAAGTGCCAAGTTAAGAGAATACAAAAAATATAAATATAACAGTAAATGCAGTTTGCATAAAATAAGGCTTCTTTTTTTATTTTTTTTTGTGCCCATCCCAGAGGTGCAATATTATTTTAAAGAAGATGACTGGAAAGAACTGATTTTTTCCTATTTTTATGCCAAATTTGGTGTCAACTGACAAAGTATTTGCAGAGAAAATGTCAATGTTAAAGTTTACCACGGACACACAGACACACGGACACACACACACACACAGACAACCGAACACCGGGTTAAAACATAGACTCACTTTGTTTACACAAGTGAGTCAAAAATGTGCACGTTCAGACACAAACACACACACCACAAATACATGTATATTTACATGCACAGAAACATGCATGATAAAGCTGGTTAAGGCAAATGAATAACATTTCTTTCCGATGACATTATTTTCGTAAGAACCTGAAAAGCTGTGCTGCCTCTGCTACATACTCACATATACTTACCTGTGTTTTTTTTACTGCATGTGTTGGACTCTGTTCTATTCTTTATGTACACCAAGCACTGGCAGTCACTCATCAACACTCATTCCACTTCCACCCAGTCATCTGTAGACAACACTCAACTCAACAGATGCATCCTGGGTATTTCATGTTTCCATTAATTCACCAAACGCTAAAAAAAATTACAAGACCTTTCACAAGTGTATTAGATGTTATGCATGGTTATACGCATGAAGGGGGTTCAGGCATTTGTAAGTGTAACTTTATTCAAGTAAGTTAACTTTGGAGATAGGAAAAAAACACCTCCATCATTTCCTTCTAGGTGTGCCAAAACCATAGATTGATCTCAGGACACTCGGGCGAGAATCCAGAGCTAAAACCACTGGACGACCACCCCCATCATCCTTCAGAGAGATAGATGTTTAATCCCAACCACACTTAGCGGAGGAAAGACAGCACACTGAGCACGATGAAGAGTACCTTAGTGATGAGCTTCTCCAGAGTGATGAGCTTCGGATTGGTGTCCAACTGTTGACTGCTCAGCACTTGCAGGTAGGGTAAATTCTCTGCAACCAAGCCAGATGATTCATGACAAGGAAGTGGAACACCATCAGCACACAATCATTAACAGATGAAAACAAACACAGCCAAATACATGAAACACTGCAGACACAACAAAATAAGAATGTATTCAGTACAGACCAATCATCCCTGATGAAAAAAAAAAGATTTCCCTGAAAAAAACAAACAAAAAAACCCCAACAACAAATGCATGAAAAAAGAAAGTGGAAACATGTCAATCAATCACTTCATCCATAACATAAAGTAAGCAAAAACAGGAGTAAGTGAATAAGTATACAGAGAGAATGACTCTCTCATACAAGCATGCACAGACACACACACAGACACACACAGAGATAAACAAGCATGGATACAAACACCAAAGGCTGAAAAGACTGAGAAACAGAGCTGATGGCTGACAGCTGGTGAGAATGACTACAACACACCCTGCAAGAGATTTTTTTTTTCATCTCAACTTAAAGTAAGTCTTCTCTTCATCTTCTCTTTTCTATCGTAAAATGCTGTTACTGACATCAGATAAAATCTTTAAAACCAAGTTAAAAAAAAAACAAAAAAACAACTACAAAATCTTTTCATTAATAATTACCAATACCCTTCATGGATAATAAATGAATAGATATAAAAAAAAAAAAAAGGATTTCTAAAAACCGGAACAATGTGTTGGATTTACGCAAAACACAAGCATCTGCTCCTTTTTTCCCCCAAAGCATAAGTGGTGTAGCACGTATGGATCAGTCCCCACGTTTTGACACCTCCTTCATACTGAAACTCTAAAAATATCCACAAGAGACATACTGTCAAAGAGTTCCTTGAGGAAGCGATCCATCTCTGTGACACGTTTTCCCAAAGGATCGTACCGCTCGTTCAACTGACGATGAAGAAACGTCAACGCCTCTTGCGTCTCGCACTCATCATTGAGGACCAATGAATCATTGTAAAACTGCAACATTAAGGCAAGTGTAAAACTGAAAGAGAAAAGTTCAGAAAAATGTACAACTGGAAAAAAGAAAAAAAAGGACACTGGTCTGGAGAAGAAAGACAAATACACTAAAATTTTCATATTCTGCTGTGGTAGGGTTTTTGTTCGTCTGTTGGTCATTAATTTAACGTCAGTTCACTAAAGTGATTTTAAACATGATTGTGTGTGAGCATGTGTGTGTGTGTGTGAGAGAGAGAGAGAGAGAGAAAGAAAGAAAGAGAGAGAGAGAAAGAGAGAGAGAGAAAGACACACACACACACACACACACACACACACACAGAGTGTGTGTATGTGTGTGTGTGTGTGTTTATGTATGGGCAAACTTGCGTGCATTCATCTCTGTGTTTGCATGTGTTGGCAAATGTATTTTGTTTCCTTGTTTCATGTTTAGCTTTTGCTTGGATTTCCTTCATTTTGTGTTTCAAATGGGGATGGCTGTGCAGCCTTTGTAAATTCTACAATATCAATACCACACTGCCCAAGCGATGTAATAGTCAAAATCACTGGAAAATACCTATTTCTTGTTTTGTTTTTCCATACATATATATTTTTCAAAATAAAATAATGTACTGCAAAGTCTGTTTCATTCTTTTCCATGAGCTTTTTGATCCATCCACACAAGTCTGGACTGCCAGCTGAGAAGAAAAACAGAAATGAAAGTGAAATGTCCGAAAGTATCCCCTTGCATGTCTCCTTACTTAATATACAAGTCCGTTAAAAAGATTTTTTTTTTTTTTTTATAAAAGGGGAAGAAAAACCTTCAGCAGACAGGCACAATAGCTGAGTGGTTAAAGCGTTGGACTCTCAATCTGAGGGTCCAGGGTTCGAATCTCGGTAACAGCGCCTGGTGGGTAAAGGGTGGAGATTTTTTCTGATTTCCCAGGTCAACATAATTATGTGCAGACCTGCTTGTGCCTCAACCCCCTTCGTGTGTATACGCAAGCAGAAAATCAAATACGCACGTTAAAGATCCTGTAATCCACATCAGCATTTGGTGGGTTATGGAAACAAGAACATACCCAGCATGCATACCCCCAAAAATGGAGTGTGCTGCCTGCATGGCAGGGTAAAAGTGGTCATGCACATAGAAGCCTACTCATGTACATACAAGTGAACATGGGAGTTGCAGCCCATGAACAAAGAAGAAGAAGAATACCTTCAGCATGCACCGAGCAGAGTCCATAAAGCGCCGAGCTTCAGCGTCGTCCAGCATGGCAATGGTCTTGAACAGTTCAGAGACCCACCCAGTGTACTGACTGGTGCCCCGCACGTGGGGCCTCAGCTTCAGCTTCTCCCTCAGCACCTCGGTGTCCTCGTGGTACAAGTCTGTTTGGAAGACAGCGTGCAACAGCTGAGTGGTTAAAGCACTGGACTTTCAATCTGAGGGTCTCGGGTTCGAATCCCGTTGGCTGAACTCTTGCAATATGATATCAGTGTGGCATGAATGAGTGGGTGGTTAAAACATTGGACTTTCAATCTGAGGGTCTCAGAGTTTTGAATCCCGGACATGGCGCCTGGTGGGTAAAGGGTGGAGATTTTTCCGATCTCCCAGGTCAGCACATGCACAGACCTGCTCGTGCCTAAACCCCCTTCCTGTGAATACGCATGTAGAAGATCAAATACACATGCTAAAGATCCTGTAATCCATGTCAGCGTATGGTGGGTTATGGAAACAAGAACATAACCGGCATACACCCTCCCATCCCCCCGAAAACAAAGTATGGCTGCCTACATGGCGGGGGTAAAAAGTCATACACGTAAAAGCCCACTCGTGCATACGAGTGAATGTGGGAGTAGCAGCCCACGAACACAGAAGAAGAAGTCTGTGGCGAAAAAGTCATGGGCATCACAGGTGACTAGAGCTGTAACAGTAACAGCTTACCATATTGTCAAAACCATGATATTACTGTTACAGTCCAAAAAGGCTTATCTATATATCACTGTTGGTTATAGACCAGCCCACCACACAGGGCCACACCAAAAAAAAACCCAAACCAACCTAAAACCAACAACAACAACAAAAAAAGGGGGGCGAAGAGAAAATTACAAATGCAATCAGTTCCATTCACATATGCCTAGGAAACGCCTCTGACATTGACCATTGCATCTTTTTTTTTACCAGAGGATTATAATAATAATAATAAAAAAAAGGAAATTTGCCACGGATGAGGTGCTGTATTTCGTGTTATGTATTTATCTATTATTAATTTTTTTTTTTTTTTCTCTCTGCTGACTATTGGGAAAGTTTGGTCCTTTGTCTTTTCTCTAGACAAATCAGTGTTAACAGTTCTCACTCACATTCCGACTTTTCCATCTTCATTTCAATAGTCTTCATGATGTCCTCGATTTTCTCTTGGAAATGGTCGTTGGGTCTTTTGCCACATAAATGTTGCTCTGCAATCATACATAAACAATCATGAGAGTGGCAGATGCAATAAGACAAGTGATTACACTAGAAACCACACACACAGACATGGGGCACAACTCAAAACCACACACACACACACACACACACACACACACAAACACACACACACACAAACACACACACACACACCATACATAAACACTTGCATGTACACACACACACACACACACACACAAACACACACGCACACACACAAATGCACAACACAACAAATGCCCCTTTCAACACTGAAGAACATGGCACTGAAAGGAGGAGGACCGGGCAGATGGCTGGTGGTGGAATCAGTCAATATAACACGAAAAACAGACTTAAAGAGCCACAAATTTGAAACATCTTCAGTATTTTGTACTGAGAATTCCACATGAGGAAGATACTGCTGAACAGTTTGAGAAATCTACCTAGACTGGAATCACAACAAGGCTGTACTTCTGCACTACTTTCATTATCTGTCTTGCCATTAACCAGTTCTGACAGATACAGGCACCTGCTGAGGTGGTAAGGAACTGAGCATGCCATACTCAGCACCAGGTAGGAAATGGTTTGAGCTCAGCTGAAACAGCCATAATCTGTGGGCTTTCATGCCTGGCTCTCATGGCGACCTCGTTTCCATCTCCCTCCACATCCATGCTTGTGCGAGTTCCTGTCAAGGCCTTTGATGTTGGCAGATTCAAGGGGGACTGTCGTTGGTCTACACACAGTCTGGCTCCATGACAGTGATTATTGCCATCAGCAGAGGGGTAGCAGGTGTTGTCCAGCATATGCTGCATCAGGGTTTCCTCCCAGTCTTGGTGAGCAAACATCAATAAATCCCTATCAAATACTGGTGCCAAGACTGCAGCACACGAACCTGGGTTTGGCTGTGTGAGGGAGTCTGAATGAGCAGTGTGGTGGGAGTAATGACACTGAAACAGTGCAGATGATGGGGCAGCAAAAAAAACCCAAACAAAAAAACAACCCACAACAACAAACAAACAACAATAAACAACAACAACAACAAAAAACAAGAGGCAAAGCCTTCAAGACATTTGTGCTTCTCGCTTTATCCAGTAAAGGAATAATGAGGAAACAAAAAAGAGATTTAAAAAATTGTAGAAAAGTGCACTGTATTAAATATGATATATAAAATAAACTTGGGAGAAAAAATCGTTAAAAAAAAGGAATGTGAGCGGGATCAAACCATGCATGTTCAGTTCTGAAGCAAGCAGACTAATCCCAAAGGCTAGATGTGATTGTAGTGCATGTAATAATGCTGTTCAAATCATGTTTTTTGTGTGTTTTATTGTATCTCGATTATTCTTTTATTTCAGCAGTGAAGATGTTGTCATCGCTTCAAGCAAATTGCAACACATGGTAGATCTGTAGATCTGCACAAACCAGCCTACAATGGGCTGAAAGAAACGATCAACTCAATTTTTCTTTTATATTCATTCCAGTTAATTCAGTGTCCACTTTAGAATATTTATATGCAGTAAACACGTCAACGGTGCAGTTATTATCACTGTAAGTGTTTTCAAGAAAAACGAGGTCATGTCATCTTTGAACACAACCTACCTTCTAGTAGGCCAAACTCAGTGGAAGCGGTTTTTAAAATTTTCTGATTTCAGAACATGTCTCAACGAAATAAACAGTTAATGATTCGGAAATATGGCTTCATTCAGGAGACTTACAACCTGTTATTGGTATGACTGTGAAGATTTTTTTTTATACTATATTAAAAGCCAATTTTGGTATTGGCACACAAAGTATTTCCAAAGAAAATGGCAATGTTAAAGTTTACCACGAACACACAGACACAGACACACACACAGACAACCAAACACCGGGTTAAAACATAGACTCACTTTGTTTACACAAGTGAGTCAAAAATGAATAAATAAAAAAATAAATAAATAAATAAATAAAAAAACAACCAAAAAAAAACACAAATGGGACTCCCCCCCCCCCCCCCCCCCCAACCTCCACTCCCTCCTCCAGTCCTCAGTGAGCTGTGATCACTGCCACACTGGCGGTGGCAGAGGAAGAAGACATGGGGGGGGGGGCAGGGGGGGGGGGTAGGGGATGGACACATACCATATTTGGGATCGTTAGAGTACCGGGCCAGCTGCTCTGTGTTCTCGGTGACGGTGCAGATGTGCTCGGCATCCAAATGGGCGCACAGCTTCAGGATGTGCCTCCGGGCCTGCTCCTGGTTCTTCGCCTTCCCCACGCCCACCGAGGCTGTCAGCCCCAACACCTGTGTGCACCGCCCCCCACCCCCACCCCCACACACATACACCTTCTGTTACATTTTTGTCAAGGTCCACGCCTCCCTCATGTTACACTTCTGTTGAAGTCCATCCCCCCCCCCCCTTCTGTAACACTTCTGTCGGAGTCCACCCCTACCCTCCGTTCTGTTACACTTCTGTGGAGGTCCACCCCCCCCTTCTGTTACACTTCTGTGGAGGTCCTCCCCCTTTCTGTTACACTTCTGTCAGGGTCCACCCCACCCCCCTTCTGTTACACTTCTGTTGGGGTCCATCTCCTTTCTGTTACACTTCCGTTGAGGTCCACCCCTCCATCTGTTACACTTCTGTTGGGGTCCATCTCCCTTCTGTGTACACTTCTGTCAGGGTCCACCTCTCACCTCTGTTACAATTCTGTCAGGGTCCACACCTCCCCTCCATTCGGGGTCCACACCTCCCCTCAATTCTGTCAGGGTCCACCCCTTCTGTTACACTTCTGTTTGGGTCCACACCCGCACCCCCCTTCTGTTACACTTCTGTGGAGGTCCACCCCCCCCCCTTCTGTTACGCTTCTGTTGGGGTCCACGCCTCCCCTCTGTCACAATTCTGTCAGGGTCCACGCCTCCCCTCTGTTACAATTCTGTCAGGGTCCACCCCTCCCCTCTGTTACAATTCTGTCAGGGTCCACCCCTCCCCTCTGTTACAATTCTGTCAGGGTCCACGCCTCCCCTCTGTTACAATTCTGTCAGGGTCCACGCCTCCCCTCTGTTACAATTCTGTCAGGGTCCACCCCTCCCCTCTGTCACAATTCTGTCAGGGTCCACCCCTCCCCTCTGTTACAATTCTGTCAGGGTCCACCCCTCCCCTCTGTCACAATTCTGTCAGGGTCCACCCCTCCCCTCTGTTACAATTCTGTCAGGGTCCACGCCTCCCCTCTGTTACAATTCTGTCAGGGTCCACCCCTCCCTCTGTCACAATTCTGTCAGGGTCCACGCCTCTCCTGTGTTACATTTCTGTCAGGGTCCACGCCTCCCTTTTGTGTTGGAGAACTTGTGTTTTGTGTGTGCACTTGTATACACATTTGCTTTGTCCTTAAGCATGTTATTGTACAGGTACCATTGTGCAGATATTTTGCAACAAGAAACATACCCTTTACATTTTAAAAGCGGGCAATAAGATGTCAACAATTCATCCACAGCGCTGACCTGAGGGAGTTCCGGGGGCATGAGACCCCTGTGGTCCCTGGAGGTGGAGTGCTTGACAGCCATGTAGCACTGCATTCTATTCATTCATTCAATCATTCCCTCCATTCATTCCATTCATCCACAGCGCTGACCTGGGGGAGTTCCAGGGGCAGGACGCCACTGTGGTTGTTGTCGGAGGAGTGCTTGACGGCCATGTAGCACTGCAGTCTATTCATTCATTCATTCGATTCATTTATCTAGACTATTCATTCATGCATGCATTCTGTTAATTTATTCCATTCATTCAGTTCATTCACAATACTGACCTGGGGGAGTTCTGGGGGCAGAACGCCAATGTGGTCGTCAGTGGAGTACTTGATGGGCATGTAGTTGTGCATTCTATTCATTTCATTCATTTAATTAGACTATTCATTCATCCATACAACTCATTTATTCATTCCATTCATTCAGTTCATCCACAACACTGACCTGGGGGAGTTCGGGGGAAAGTACACCACCATGGTCGTCAGAGGAGGAGTACTTGACAGCCATGTAGTAGTGCATGATGGAGTTGAAGGGGTGCTGCAGGTTGGTATGGTGGCACTCATCCAGCACCAGCATAGAGAACTGACACACCCCCTCCACCTCCTTTTGGTCCAGAGCATTCAGCAACACCTGGGCCGTCATCACCACAATGTCTGCCCTGTACCGTGATGCACATAGACACTCACGTCAACAGCAGAACTCTCACTGATCGGCAAAGAGTACAGAACACTCACATCAGCACAGAACACTTACTTTTCGGTGAAGAACACAGAACATTAACATCAACATAGAAAACAAAGCAAAACAAACAAAACCCCAACAATGCTTGACCAATAGGTAGAGCTGAGATTAATGACCTACTGGCTGATGCCTCCATGGTCAAGTTGTTCAAGGCTGTAGTATTTAGAAGATTGTAGTGGTCCATGGCTTGTTCATTGCGTTGAATGGTAGCATTGTGAAATGGCTGACATTCACTGCTGTAGTCTTATTATTATAAAAGCAAAGATCAGACTGTTACCAGCTGTCTTCAAGGCCACCAGGCAGCTTGTCTACATGCTCTGCTGATGACCTGCACACCCCACTAACTCTAGAATACCACCAGCAATGGGAGCAACATCAGCCACAAGCCACCACCCACCCTCCTGCAGCAATCCTTTGGTATAAGTTGTCTCTCCAGCGTATACTACAGGAGAATGGCGATCCAGACTCATCCATTCCCAATGTACAGGCAGACATACAAGAGATGAAAAGTGGAGGTTGTCAACACTGGTGAGGAAGGATGTTGGCGCTGCCCCAAGAGCATCAGCTTGGCTGAGTTTGAAAACCCCATTGAGAAGTCTTGGTGACACTGATTAGGGAGGTTTTGCAGGCCCACTTTTGTAGGGGATCTTTCACCACTTGCAGAGTGAGAAGTAGGTCGTATGACGACATGAGCAGCCCACCACCATATCTAGCTTTCCTGAGTTTGCACTACTTTTTTTCTGACAACTTTTCGGCAGAGTTTATAAATAGATCACTTCAAATACGTAATGGCAGAGATGTGACAAGAAACACACTTAAAGTAAACACAGAAGAATAAAGCATATAATCTGCGTATCTATAAAATCAAATATATATTGGAAATTGGCAAAATTAGTTTGAAATTGTTCAAAATCCTTTCATCAGGACAGTGATTTCCACACAAAAATCTTAATCTTTTGGTGATCTAGAAAAAACAACAACTGGAAATGAAGACGTGCATGTTCTCACTAAAAATAACCAGGAAATCTCCACGAAAATCTGACGAAAGTGGGTCTGCAAACCCTCCCTAGCCATCCCATCCCATGCACAGCCCCTGAAACCAACCATACTGGGTGTCCTCTGGCTGCAGTTACTGCCACCACTTCCTGAGATGTTGTCCCTCAGCCAAATCAAGAGGGTCTGCCGACCAATAATGTCAAAAGCATTAACACTGTTGTGACTGGTCCTGCCTCAGCACCATCTGCCTGCCAGCCTGAGCCTGCCTCAAAGAAACGGCTAGAAAAACCCGAGTTGTTAAAAAAAAAAGAAAGAAAAGAAAAAAAAGGCCTAAATGATGCCCAATCATCACCAAATTTTACATTGCTAATGTAAAAAAGGATACCGAGTCTAGCTGTGCTATTTGTAAGTTGAGTGTGCAAATGTTTTTTCAGCCATTATCTTTGCAAACAGGAATAATCATGAGCACAAGACGAGCACTAAAGACCCTCACCTCATCAGCAGGTGCTTGAAGGGCACCTTCTCAGTGGCCTCCGCCCCCGCATTGCCGATGACCAGCTTGGCGCGCCAGTCAGTCAGGAACTTGCGACACGCCTTGTACTGCTGCTGTGCCAGCGCCACCTGGTTGACCAGGAAGACCACCTTGCGCACTCCAGCCCTCTCCTGCTCCAGGTGATTCTGACACAGGCAATGACCATCTCCTTTGACTAAGGATGCATGAGAGATAGGTAACCAACAACCTGTCTCCTTTAATTTACAGGTGATTTTGACACAGGTAACGACTGGTCTCCTTTGACTTACAAGTAATTCTGACACAGGTAATGACTGGTCTCCTTTGACTAACAGGTGAATCTGACACAGGCAATAACCGGTCTGTTTTGACTAGCAGGTGATTCTGATGCAAGCAATTACCGTCTCCTTTGACTAAGGATGCATGAGAGATGGATAACCAATGACTGTTTCCTTTGACTAACAGGTAATTCTGACACAGGCAACAACCAGTCTGCTTTGACTAACAGGTGATTCTGACACAGGCAACGACCGGTCTGCTTTGACTAACAGGTGATTCTGACACAGGCAACAACCATCTCCTTTGACTAAGGATGCATGAGAGATAGATAACCAACAACCAGTTTCCTTTAATTAACAGGTGATTCTGACACAGGTAACAACCGGTCTCCTTTGACTTACAAGTAATTCTGACACATTTAATGACCGGTCTCCTTTGACTAATAGGTGAATCTGACACAGGCAATGACCGGTCTGTTTTGACTAGCAGGTGATTCTGCCACAAGCAATGACCGTCTCCTTTGACTAACAGGTGATTCTGACACAGGCAACAACCAGTCTCCTTTGACTAACAGGTGATTCTGACACAGGCAACAACCAGTCTCCTTTGACTAAGGATGCATGAGAGATGGATAACCAATAACTGTCTCCTTTGACTAAGGATGTGTGAGAGATGGATAACCAATAACTGTAACAAATTTGTTTAATGGCAGAAGTGGAATACGCACAGCAAACTGCCCCCCTGTCACAGTCGCTGACCCACACAGCAGTTAACTGCCCCACTGTCACGGTCGCTGCCCACACAGCAGTTAACTGCCCCACTGTCACAGTTGCTGCCCACACAGCAGTTAACTGCCCCCCTGTCACAGTCGCTGCCCACACAGCAGTTAACTGCCCCCCTGTCACAGTCGCTGCCCACACAGCAGTCAACTGCCCCCCTGTCACAGTCACTGACCACGCAGCAGTTAACTGCCCCCCCCCACCCTGTCATGGTCACTGACCACACAGCAGTTAACTGCCCCCACACCCCACTCCCTCCCCCCCACCCCCGCCCTGTCACGGTCACTGACCACGCAGCAGTTAACTGCCCCCCCACCCCCCACCCCCGCCCCGTCACGGTCACTGACCACACAGCAGTTAACTGCCCCCCCCCCCCACACCCGCCCTGTCACGTCACTGACCACGCAGCAGTTAACTGCCCCCCCACACCCGCTCTGTAATGTCACTGACCACACAGCAGTTAACTGCCCCCCCCACACCCGCCCTGTCACGTCACTGACCACGCAGCAGTTAACTGCCCCCCCACACCCGCCCTGTAATGTCACTGACCACACAGCAGTTAACTGCCCCCCCCCCCCCCCCACACCCGCCCTGTCACGTCACTGACCACGCAGCAGTTAACTGCCCCCCCACACCCGCCCTGTAATGTCACTGACCACGCAGCAGTTAACTGCCCCCCCACACCCGCCCTGTAATGTCACTGACCACACAGCAGTTAACTGCCCCCCCACACCCGCCCTGTCACGTCACTGACCACACAGCAGTTAACTGCCCCCCCCCCCCCCCACACCCGCCCTGTCACATCACTGACCACACAGCAGTTAACTGCCCCAACCCCCCACCCCCGCCCTGTCACATCACTGACCACACAGCAGTTAACTGCCCCCCCCCCCCCCCCCCCACCCGCCCCGTCACGGTCACTGACCACACAGCAGTTAACTGCCCCCCCCCCCCCCCCACACCCGCCCTGTCACGTCACTGACCACACAGCAGTTAACTGACCCCCCACCCCCGCCCCGTCACGGTCACTGACCACACAGCAGTTAACTGCCCCCCCCCCCCCCCCCACACCTGCCCTGTCACGTCACTGACCACGCAGCAGTTAACTGCCCCCCCACACCCGCCCTGTAATGTCACTGACCACACAGCAGTTAACTGCCCCCCCACACCCGCCCTGTAACATCACTGACCACACAGCAGTTAACTGCCCCCCCCCCCCCACACCCGCCCTGTCACGTCACTGACCACACAGCAGTTAACTGCCCCAACCCCCCACCCCCGCCCTGTCACATCACTGACCACACAGCAGTTAACTGCCCCCCCCCCCCCCCCCCCCCCACCCGCCCCGTCACGGTCACTGACCACACAGCAGTTAACTGCCCCCCCCCCCCCCCCCACACCCGCCCTGTCACGTCACTGACCACACAGCAGTTAACTGACCCCCCACCCCCGCCCCGTCACGGTCACTGACCACACAGCAGTTAACTGCCCCCCCCCCCCCCCACACCCTGCCCTGTCACGTCACTGACCACGCAGCAGTTAACTGCCCCCCCACACCCGCCCTGTAATGTCACTGACCACACAGCAGTTAACTGCCCCCCCCCCCCCCACACCCGCCCTGTCACGTCACTGACCACGCAGCAGTTAACTGCCCCCCCCCCCCCCACACCCGCTCTGTAATGTCACTGACCACACAGCAGTTAACTGCCCCAACCCCCCACCCCCGCCCTGTCACGGTCACTGACCACACAGCAGTTAACTGCACCCCCCTGTCATAGTCGCTGCGCACACAGCAGTCCCTCACTCACCTGGATGAGGCGCAGAGCCACGTGGGTTTTGCCAGAGCCGGTGGGGGCCACGACGATGACGTTCCTCCCCTTCAGCCCTTCCCGGGCCAGCTCCTCTTGGTAGGGCCTCAGGTCCAGGGGCTCCGGCTGGACCTCCTCCTCGCCCTGCCCTCCGTCAGGCTTCTCGCAGTCCTCGTTGCTGTTGTCTTTGAAGGTGGACCTCTCTGGAGCAGGTAACACAGTTGTTTATATAAATATATGGCATCAGACTGAGCATCTAGTCTTTCAGATGAGACAATAAACCAAGGCCTCCATTTGCAGCATGCACTTGGCACACTGAAAAAACAACAACTCCGTTTCAGTTTTATTTTAGGCAGGGTAAAGGGTGGAGATTTTTCCGATCTCCAAGGGCAACATATGTGCAGACCTGCTTGTGCCTGAACCCTCTTCATGTGTATACGCAAGCAGAAAAATCAAATATGCATGTCACGTTTCAGATCCTGTAATCCATGTCAGCGTTCGGTGGGTTATGGAAACAAGAACATACCCAGCATGCACACCCCCAAAAATGGAGTATGGCTGCCTACATGGCGGGGTAAAAGCAGTCACACACGTAAAAGCCCACTCGTGATCATACAAGTGAACGTGGGAGTTGCAGCCCATGAACAAAGAAGAAGAAGAAGAATTTTAGGCATCACTGCTTTTCGACAAATCCATATACACTACACAACACACTGCCTGACCAGCAGCATAACCCAGTGTGCTCAGTCAGGCCATGAGCGGATGCATATACATATATATATATACATTTGTGTTCCAGTCAGAGTGGATATCTTTTATAGAATTTTGCCAGTGGACATGTTCGCACTGATACAGTTTTCGACCTGTTGATACTTCTTGGAAAAATGTACATTTATATATATGGGAATCTGACAAATGCAGGCCCCAACTTAGCAGCTTTTGAAAGATACATTTCCTGGCGTTACAAAATAAAAGAACACAATGCAAGAATGCAATCTAACATTCAAGACTTTAAAGCAAAGTGGTTGTCTTACAAGACATTGATTACAGACGTTTCTTAAATGTGCAAAGGGGACGAATGTGTTTGACACATGTCAGTCATTATCATCATTAATTTTTTTAATGACTGATTTTGTGTGTGTGTGTGTGTGTGTGTGTGTGTGTGTGTGTGTGTGTGTGTGTGTTTGTGTGTGTGTGTGTGTTTACATTTTTTTAAAAATTTCATTTCATTACAATATTTCCTTTTGTCCTTTGTGTATCATGAAATAGAAATACCCTTTCAAGTTAATTATCACTGAAGTTCATTGCAATTGCCTAATGTGCTAAGGATATAATTTTCATATAGTGACATATGTGAACTGTGCAAAATTCTGTCAAACGTGATGTTTCAATGAAAGAAATATAACCTTCAATGCAGGGGTGGGGGGATGGGGGGGTGGGAGGAAACAAATTATTTTTAAAAAATGTTGCCAGAGGACAACACTTTTGTTGCAGTGGGTTCTTTTTCAGTGCGTCAAGTGTGTGCTGTACACAGGACTTTGGTTTATCATCTCATCCAAAGAACCCTCAGTTTGATTTTCCACTCAACCTGAGAGAAAGGCTGAGAGCAGGAATCAAACTAAGGCCCTCATGGACACTACATTGGCAGACATGCATCTTAACCATTCTGCCTCCTTCCTCCTAAGTGCAGACAATGCAGTTGTTTATAGTGAAAGTTTATAACCCTCTCAAAGGTTTTTGCCACTGTTGCCTATATATATATATATATATATATATATATATATATATATATATATATATATATATATATATATATATATATCACCCTCTCATAGGTGGAAGCGAATGATTTTGTAATACTGAAAATGTTATGGCCAAGGTGCAGGGACCACTTGATAGAAGTGTGTGTCTTGATACTGATATATAAAAGAGATATAAAAGATAGGTGTGTTAAATATTTTTTTTAAACCCAGAACAGAAATCCCCACAGCCCATTTTCAGTATGTGGAAAGGTGGACACATGCATACATACACAGACATGCTAGGCACAGCCCTGTATAAAGACCCAGTTCCAGATAACAATCATCACATTAATGCTCCCATAAGTAAAATGAAGTTCAGGAAGCCCCATCTTTCTATCCAAGCAAAAAGTTCTCAGTTGTGACTGGGGAGAATTTCCAATGATACATTAAAACATTTACCAGTAAATGGATTGTTCCAAAACATTCCAACTTTCAAAAATGCTGGAGCCAATCTCAGGGAAAGAATCACTGTCAGGCCTGACAGCACACAGACACAGATAGCCACAAACCTTCAGGCATCAAAATGTTGTCAGGTCTGACAGCACACAGACACACAGATAGCCACAAACCTTCAGGCATCAAAATGTTCTTCTCTCTGAGCTCCTTTCTCTCTGGCATGCTTTCACAGTTTCCAAACTCATTGTTGTCCAGCTGCCTTTGTCGCCCGGGATCATTCAAAGTCAGATTTGATTTCAGCAGGGTCAGGTCAAGGTCATCACCATCGCCCTCATCAAAGGATGCATCGCAGGAGTGAAAGGATTCTTTGTCTTCCTCATCTGATTCCGTTCCTCTCCAGCTGTTTTAATAATAATAATAATAATGGTATTTATATAGCGCTGGATCTTGTGCAGAGACAAATCAAAGCGCTTTCGCACCAGTCATTCACACGCATGCATAACTCTAAAACTGTAGAAAATGAAGACAAGGAAGGGCAGGCAAGGGAGGCTATTTTGGGGAGAGGTGGGTTTTAAGGCCAGACTTGAAAGAGCTGAGTGTGGAGACTTGACGAAGCGAAAAAGGAAGTTCATTCCAATCGCAAGGTCCAGAAGCAGAGAAAGAACAGCGGCCAACAGTCAAGTGTTTGAATCTGGGTATGCGTAAACAGAGTGGATCCGAGGCTGATCGTAGTGAGCGAGATGGAGTGTAGAGGTGAAGGCAGCCGCAGTGATAGCTGATTGTGCTGAGGGCTCACTGCAACATCATTTTTGTGACCCACACTAGTGACAATCTATGTCATAAAAACAAGATAAAAAGGCCAAGGAACACCTGGCACAGAACATTCAAAGGAGAACACTAAGACCCTGAAGCACACCTGGGGTAGTATTCAGAGACTGGTCCAAATCAGACATGAGTGACGGTTCTTTGTTGCTGCTCTATACGCCAAGGAGCATTATGGACAGTAAGTAAATAAGTATGTCATAAAGGAATCTATAGTTTTCTTTTTTTTCTGTTGTTTCTTTGGAATCATCAATGTCTAGTTATAAATCATTCAGCTATTTCTTCTTCTTCGTTCGTGGGCTGCAACTCCCAAGCTCATTTATATGTACATGAGTGGCTTTTACATTATCACCATTTTTACCCCACCATGTAGGCAGCCATACTCCATTTTCGGGGCATGCATGCTGGGAATGTTCTTGTTTCCATAACCCACCGAACGCTAACATGGATTACAGGATCTCTAACGTGCGTATTCGATCTGCTTGCATATATACACAAAGGGGGTTCAGGCACAAACAGGTCTGCACATATGCTGACCTGGGAGGCTGAAAAACTCTCTAACCTTTAACCACCAGGCGCTGTTACTGAGATTCAAACTTGGGATCCTTAGATTGAAAGTCCAATGCTTTAACCACTCGACTATTGCGCCCGTCATTCAGTTATTTGATTAACCCCTTTAATGTGCTGTTGATGTGCAGTGTATGTCACAAAATGTACTGTGCCAATGCTTTGTCGACGTACGCTGCACCCAAAAATACCAACCTCTTTTGGGTTCACTGAGCATGGCAGAAAAGTCTGGCAGGCAAGAATGTGCAGAAAAAAATTAACTCCCTTGATCTTCCTGGGCATGGACTAGTGGTTACCACCACCACGTCCTTCCAGTGACTATCACCATGAGGCTATACACTCTGAAGACTGACTCAAACTCATCACTAACTAAACAGAGGCATGAAAGAGGAGAGCAACAACAAAAAATAAATGAGGCCACAATCCATTCTTGAGACCTGGTACAAACTTTTATACCTTTTTTATGATGAATGAGAATGCTGCTACTGCTGCTGTTGTGGAGATCCATTTAGGCCAGGGACTTCATGACAATGCTGTACTCTATGCATGCTTCTTCTTTATTTATAACAAATCCTGGTGCCAACAGGACCTAAGACAGTAAGAGATACTTACTGCTACAGAACCCTTAGCACTCTCAAATCTGGATACAAATGACCATGGGCAGAAGTAAGATTTCAGATATACCATTCAATTAAAGCATAAAAGAATCCATGTTTCTGGATCCTGGTAAAACATAAACAGATAAGAAAGAAGCAATCATTTGCAGTCTAATGAACACACAGACAGACAGACAGGCACACAAACACAGACATGCACACACAAACACACATACATGCAAAAAAATGCACACACACACACACACACACACACATGCAAAAAGAATCAGACCTGTGAAGAAATGATTTGAGCCCAGTCTCATCTGTTCTGTCTCTGGTTCTCAGTTGACAGTCTTCTCCTTTGGTGCCATCAGAGCTGGCTGCAGTTGGCTCATCGGCCCCCTCAGGAGGTGGAAAGCCCGCATAGACAGGACTTGGAGCATAAGCCGCTCCATGAGCTGAAAAGTAACATTCCTACAGAATCCCATTAATTTTGGCCTGTGTGTGTGTGTGTGTGTGTGTCTGTGTGAAGGAGAGAGAGAGGGGGGAGGGGAGAGAGAGAGAGAGAGAGTTAAAATAAAAATCTTATTTTCAGACAGAACACTGAAGATACATTTTTTTTTTTTTTTTTTACATAAAGCCATTGATAAAAAGAAAGTATGCAAGACAAAAAAGCAAAACAACTCCCCCCCCACCCCCCACCCCCCCCAAAAAAAGCATGAATAATGTAAAGACTAAAAGAGTGAGTGATTACATGCATCCATGTGTGTATGCATATATTCATATGGGTGTGTATGCCAGCATATTTGCATAAAAGTTGATTATGTGCATGGGTTTCTGTAACTTCTGTCATTCAAAATAAGCCAAAAGACATAGATGTGCATACACA
Source organism: Babylonia areolata (assembly GCF_041734735.1). NCBI lineage: Eukaryota > Metazoa > Mollusca > Gastropoda > Neogastropoda > Buccinidae > Babylonia > Babylonia areolata. Next base: position 31,686,623 of record NC_134894.1, read on the forward strand.
CAATATCCGTCTACACCCACATACTCACAGTGACAAATTCTCTCTCTCTCTCTCTCTCTCTCTCTCAGTCTAATACACTGTTATTCATCTTTACCTTCCAGTACAGTTTCTTCTTTGGCAGAGCTGGTCTGATGGTCTGTTGCAGCGTTTTTCATTATTGCTGTTTGAATTAAGAAAAAACAACAACAACAAAAGAAATGTTTTTGAATATTATCTTTTAACATGTCACAGGAAGGCTATGGCTCACTAGCATACAGACAAAATGTGGAGGTGGGCAAAGGGAGGTCACTGCAGAGGGAGAGGGCAGGGACACAAGGGCAAAAAGGACAAGAGAAGCACACACACACACACACACACAAAAACAGAAAAAAAAACAGAGACAAGAGTAAAGAAGACATAGATAAACAGTTTGAGTTAACAGAAAACTCCCTCATTTTAGCCAGTGTAATACAGAAAAAAAGAAAAGAAAAAGTATTTTTATCCCCCCCCCCCCCCCAATTCCTCCACTCTCCAATAAAACAAAAACAAAAACAACATATATATATATATATATATATATATATATATATATATATATAATCTTGGTAGTCAATCCTAAGTTTAAAAAACTGGACACCACACCATGACCTGTCGGGCTCACTGGATGATGCATTTTATGTGATTATAGATTGAATATTAAATCCATATATATATATATACATATATATATATATATATATATATATATATATATCAAATACTTTTTCTTTTCTTTTTTTTCTATATTCCATATATACCTATTTATCTTTTTTTTTAAATACTTTCTCTTTTCTTTTTTTCTGTATTCCCAACACCATTATACATAGCAGTATTTCCATTTAATGAACTTCCAATACATGAGAAATTTTACATAGAGTGAACAAGCAAGAAAGGAACACACACACACACACACACACACACACACACACACACTCACACAGTAATTCAACCACAATAAGGCAGATTCATACATTATTGCACATGACAAAACGGAACACTTTTGTCACTAAGTTCAGCAAAGATGAGAAATGCATATGTGGAGACCTTATCTCAAGGAAACACGTAGTACGTGATGCCAGAGTTTGAAATCATTTTTAGCAGACCTTTCAGAAAGTTCATTTGAATGAATCTTTGATAATTTCAAGATGTTATCTGCTATTGTAGAAGGTTTCATGCGCAGTCCAATAGGACATTTGTTATAGTTGTTTGATGTTAGCTTTTCCTACCAATTTGCTTATGTTCCTATTTATTTACAAACACATACACACAGAGACTATCCTATATACCCCCTTCTACCCCTACTGTAGATGGAAAGAAAGAAAAGAAAAAAAAATTAATTTCATGACCCAGTAACATCACATTATTAGGGGCAATGAAACTAACTGGCAATGCCTTGTTGTTGAAGTTCACTGTTATTTAAGTCAGCACAATGACAAACACTGTAGAAAACCTTGTCATCAACATTCACCATCATTCATATGGTGAAACAGGCACATACCTTCCCACAGAAATTTCATCATTCAGATCAGGACAATGGCACACACAATTGTAAGCCTTGTTGTCAACTGGTCACCCCATCAGATTTTAATTTAAAACTCTTCTTATAATTATCACAATGGCAATTAATGTGTATGTGTGAAATATCCACTGGTTGTTCACTTGTTCTTTTTGTGTGGTGATGGTTGTTGGTTTTTGTTTGTTGAGCTGCTTTTTTTCCCCCCTACAACAGGTATGTATTTTTGTGACTAGATTGTGAAACACTCAGGTTTTGTTCGTCTTTCCTTCTTTATTCTTATTTTCCCCGCTATCCCATTAATGTTGATGATTTTGTCTGCTATCATTATTTGAGTGGGGTTTTTTGAATGATCACTGAAAAAGAAACCTCACTCTGGGCATAAACATTATAAAAAAAGAAGAAGAAGAGGAAATGCCTTGTTGCTGATGTTTACAGTCATTCAAGTCAGAACAAAGACAAATACAGAAATAAACTTTGTTCGTTGATTTTCTCTGTTATTCAGATCAGGACAAAGACATGTACTGTCATAAGTCTTGTCATCAATGTAAACTGTCATTCAAGTCAGGACATTGACATGTTCTTTCAAAAAAACATGTCATTTACTTTCTCGACCATTCAAATTAGGACAATGACACACACTCAGTCATAAGCCTTGTCACTGACTGTCAAAGCCATTCAAATCAGGACACAGAAGCCTTGCTGTTGATGTAAACTGTCATTCAAATCAAAACAAAAATACGTACTGTCGTAAAACTTGTCGTCGACATCCTTCACCAGCTCTTCATAGCCTTCGTTCACCAGCAGTGTCAGAAATGTTTCATACCAGTCCGATCTCAAACGGTGGATGTTACAGACCATGTAGATGGCGCCTAGTGTTGGCCCCTTCTGCTCACACAAGGTGCGAAGGCATTCACAGGACTCCCTGCTCAGCAGATTCTTGGAGTACAAAGAAGGCAGCAGGGCCATAGGATTCACACAACGCGTGATGTCATCCATGAAAAAATTGAGCAGGTTCAGCTGATGTTCAAGAGTGTCCTCATGATGGGTCTGATCAATGATGATCTCATGCAGGATGGGATGGACTGTTGGAAC
>NC_134894.1:31694248-31766748 GCF_041734735.1 Babylonia areolata
AGATGAAAGGAAATGTCCCAGAGATATAATGGAACCCACAGCAAAGGGAAGATAGGGGAAACACAAAATATGACTCAAATATGACTCAGCAAACTGACAAACATTCAATCTCCAATTTGTATAACAGGTTATACAGCAGGTGCATATAGTACTGCATATCACTTTGCATGCTCTGGCTATAGATAAGGATAGTATGTCCATCCTTTACCTATCCTTGCTAATCAATCAATTACAAAGTGAAAAGCGGATACAAAAGTCAAGTGGTTAAAGCATTGGACTTTCAAGCTATAAGGGTCCTGGGTTCGAATCTCTGAATGGCACCTGGTGGGTAAAGGGTGGAGATTTTTCCAATCTCACGGGTCAAAATATGTGCAGACCTGCAAGTGCCTGAACTTCCTTCATGTGTATACACATGCAGAAGATCAAATAATTCTAATTAATTAATATGCATGTTAAAGATTCTCTAATGCTCTGAAAAAACTGCAGCAGAGTTTCAACCAGTCTCCCACTATTGGTCCATGAAGCCTGTGACTTCGTTCAAATTTTGCCTTTACCTATAGTAAATATACTGAACTGCAGAATGGTTGTTAACCAATTTATATGATTGTGGGCACTCAACAACGAAAAAGAAAAAAGAACTGATTTGTCCACCACAACATTGGTCTGACAGCGACACAAAATGACTCGCACAGCAAGACGAACAATCGTACAGCTGACAAACCAAAATGCAAAAGATCAGAGATCTTACTTCGGAACGTCTCTTGGAAAAATGACTGCAGTCAGTCGTTCTGTTACCTGAGCGTGTGTTGTTTGTTTTCCTGTTGGTCTTCCATTCCAAGTTGTTACAGCACCAACTGTCAACAGCTTTTAAATCCAGACTGGATGCCCACTGGGCAAACTTACCAACAATGTACAAGCTGACAGTTTTACGCGGAAATGGACCTTTTTAACTGGTATTTATATAACCAAAAGTCCTGCGACATTGGTTTGTCGCGAAGTAAAAGCGAAAGTAAAGTGTCCACATGACTTAAAATAGAACTTTGTGGAAATTTGTTGACGTCATAAGAATTTTTTTTTAATGACCAAGTAACTAAGTATGTTACGTGTCCCTTTTCTCTAAGACTCCGAAACGAGGCCTACGCATTGATTCCATTCACGAGAGAGAACCGTTAGTAAAAGTTTCGGAAGATTTTTCACTTCTTTCTTCATATTTTTTTTAAAGTCAGCACCAATTATGACGTCATAATCCATTTTTATCAACGAAAATCATTTTAACCAATTCATATAAAACAATATTTTTTGAGAGAGGAGATTTCACAAAAACAAAGAAACAAAGGTCCAGACTGATAAAACGAGCAGCATTCCATTTTCAACCAGCATGCTCTACGACGCCTACCGCGCCATTTTGTTTTAACAGAAATTATTTCCGGTGGATTTATGACTGAACTAAGGCAAGCGACGAAATGAGTGACTTTGAGGTAAAGTTTTGCAAACTGGAAACGTTATATTGTTACGGAATATCGAAGAAAAAGTGTGGTACATATGACTGCAGCCTGCTTTATGATTGATCATCTTCTAGATTTCTTGGCTTTATTGGAAATAAACAAAACACCAGAAACGTGCTCGTGCTGAATGAACTGTAGATATAATGGCTGTATCACAGTGTATGAACCGACGGATGGCCAAGGTATCAATACTCAAAATCTAGTTCTGCGGGATTTGTTCCAGTCGTACTGGAGCATTGTAAATCATAGCCTGATTTGCTGTGTACGTAGTATTTACAGTTTGGATGTAAGATTTCAGAAAAAAAATTGTACCTCGTGTTTACCTTTACAAACCGCTGTATTCGTGTTCATGGTCTGGAGCAATTTGCTAATTTTGGCATAGAAATCCCAGGACTTTTATAAGTTATATTACTTTCTCGTCTCGAAGATTTCATTTAATCAATATAGAGTTGATACATAGCTAATACAGAGCTAAGAATTTCTTAACTTAAACCCACTTCTTCATTTAACAATTACGTGGAAACCCAAGGATAACCCCACGCGGACTGAGTACTGGCTGACAGTGGCCTGATGTTTTGTTGTGCTAATAAGGCAAGACAGGAGACCTATCCAGCATTGCCCATTCCAAGCTGTGTGAGGCGTGGAAAATTTAGAATTTCAGAACGTGTATACCAGTAATCAGGGAATGCTCTCACCTGTCATTACTTGATAAGTTGATATCAGGTAATTAGTAGGGAGTGAGTTAAACTGAAGCTAAGACTGAAAAATGTTGATTTTCCCAAGCCTGTAACTTAAGTGATGTTACTCTTTTTTTATGAAATAAAAATGTTTCATATGGAAATAAAGTCCAGTTTCTCCTCTTTCCAATGTTTTTGTTTTTCTTCAGTTTTTGGTCTTCGTTTGATAAAAGATTAAAAATTGGGGGGGAGTTGGAGGGCTTCTTGCATGTCGTGGCCGACTGCATGCTCTGACTCCGATTGCGTCAACTAAATTTGCTTCACTCTTTTTCGCTTGGCTTGCTTGTCTTATTTGATCTACAGAGCTAATTTTAGTACAGCTGAGTTTGTCTGAACCTGATCTTTTCAGTGAACATTGGGTTTGAAAAACCGCATACTGCAAATATAGCACGTTAAAAACTATTTTCAGTCAATTTTAAACATAACTGTCTCAAAATTTGTAATCAATACAGTAGTAATTACTTTGTTCAGATAAAATTAAAAGGCTCATTTAATTTTCCTTTGAATGATATGCATATTGTGTGACGTTGATAAAGTGGATGAGCTTTTAGCTGTAAGAGAGGTTGTACATCATTCGGATGCCAAAATGGCAGTCGCAGATGAGCCATATTTCAACAGTGATCTTGGTCAGTTAGGGATTATAGGAAAACCTTTGAGTCAGTTTGATTTTACAATCACACTGTTGATTAAATTATTGATAAACATTTAAGAGGGGGTATTTTTCATAAATGAGTGCACAGAAGAGTTCGATCATCAGGAATAACCTGTACTGCGGCTGCCGCACCTCGTTTCGATGCTAACTGAAGTGACAATTGTTTTTTTCTTATTTTCATCATGATGGAATTAATGAAAAGTATGTTGTTGTGGAAATGAAATTAATCAGCAGATATATTTCATGATAGTGATTTTACTCTTATTTACATAACACTTTAACAGAAATCATTATACAAAAAATGTCCACTTTTTCCGAACATCATTCCAGCAACTAATTACTTGTAAAGATGATTTTTTTTTTAATTAAAAAAAATAAAAGTACAGAAAGAAAGAAAAAATCTTGCTGAATGTGACATTTAATTCAAGTCATGGTTGTGTGTGTGTCTGTCAGAGAGAAAGAGAATGGTGATGTGTATTTGTGCATGTGTGTCTGTCCAGTTACAAATATAATGATAAATGATAATAATGGTAATGTTAGATTTTACAGGTCATATGCAACAGATCTAAATCTTTTTCTGCAAATTCATTATTGTTGTACCCCATTTTAAAGGCCTTGCTCTGTTGAATACAAATCACTTTATTTCATCAAAATAGCTTGATAAATGAAGGAACTGTCCCCGTTTCTATTTTGATAAATTTTGTCACGTGAGAATTCACGCAAAAAAAAAAAAAAAAAAAAAAGAATTTTAAAGCTCAGTATCAATAAAATAATAAGGTAATATAGTAGGGAAAAAAAATTAGGCATCTTTACTTCGTACAAAATGTCACTTTCCTTAATTGTTAACTGTCTCTGTTGTTTAGTATACATGCTGTGATGCTGTAAAATTGGAGATTTGTCCAAAAGTTCAAAATGACGCACAGACAGGCTCAGTTTCAATGAACTTCAGTTGGCTGTAACTTTGCTTCTAATGTAGACACGAGCATGATTTATGTTATGGATGTTTGTTTTGACTTATACTGTAGTTTTTTTGTGTTGTTTTTATCTAAGTTTGTTTTGATGTTGTTGTTTTTTCTAAAAAGGTTATCATTACCGACTATGAGATTTTTTTTTTTTTTTTTTTTTTTTTTTTTTTTTTTTTAATGAAAAGGAGCTCATTTTACTGGCTTGATCAGTTGGAATAGACTGGACTTCATGGAGCTCGACATTAGTGGTTGCCCGACTGCCTGAGGCAAATAGATCAAGTAATGCCCTTTCTGAACTTGCCCAATCTGCAAGTTATATTTTTCAAGACTAGCAGTAGCATGTTGTTTTCTATAAAGTCTGTCATGCTCCTGATATTGATCCTCAGACTCACTTGGTCTAGCAGACAAAGTTTTCAGTTTGACTTTGACAAGTGATCACAGGAAAAAGAGAAATATCATGCAGCTCTAAAAGATGATTTGCCATTTGTTGCTATTTTTGGAGAACCAGTGGTAATTTTTCTTTCAGCACAGTTCATCTTCCACCCATCACATCACATAACTCAAATTAGAGAAAACAGTTTTCAGTTGAAATGGCTGAAAGAATTTCCATGGCTGACAGTGAGAGAGAAGACTTATTTTAGCTGTTCAAAACAACAGTCATCTTTTGTGAAACTCAATAAAACAAACATAAGTTAAAGGAAGGGGTTTCACTGCTTCTTTCTCTGTGTGTGTGTGTGTGTGTGTGCATATGTAAGTTTCTGTATGCAGGGCAAGTGCAAAATCTGTCTAGGCAAGTGAATTTTCCAGTGATTTGCCTGACTGGGCAAGTGGGGAAAAAAGTCATTGTTGAGCCCTGCTTTACATTTGTGGCCCAGGCTGCTGGGCATGCAGAACTAAAGATCAGTGAGATTGAAAAATTAATTTCAATATCAGATTATATCAAAGTTAATTTTTTGATAATTGTTATTGTTTTTTGTACAGTGAAAACCAAGATTCATGTTTTTGTTTTCAAAATGTTAACTTGCAAATGCTTTGTTGTTGTTGTTTTTTTTTTGTTGTTGTTGTTGTTTTTTGGGTTTTTTTTGTTTGTTTTGTTTTGTTTTGGTTTTGTTTGAAAATGATGATATGCAAATGCTATGTTCGCAAAACATTTGTGAGTTGTGGATCAGTTTAACTCTATAAGTGTGACAATAAATAAATCATAAAAATGAACTGATTACCTTCCATTTCATTATAAGTTCCAGGCATTTTGAACATGTAAAGCAAGAAGGCGTCCGGATCTGGAAACATGATTAGCAGACTGGATTACCCTGAAATTACCTTATTTCTACTAGATATTTCATTATTATATTATTTTTATATAAAACTTGTCATTTCCTTTTGTGCTTTTTTTTTTTTTTTTTTTTTTCTTTTTCCAGACTTCACCGCCTAAGGAGATAGAAATAGATGCTGATGGAGATGGTGGTGAAGGATTGGTGAATAATTCACCATCTCTTGACCAGGAAGCTGCTAAAGCAAACGGTGATGGTAAATCACGTTCCAAGTCGCGCTCTAAGACGCAGTCGAGATCTCGGTCCCGCTCAAGATCTCGGTCCCGGTCCAGGCACAGACACAAAAGAAGGTAAAATATGGAAATTCAAACAGCACACATAGAACTCTCTCCCCCCCCCCCCCCCCTCCCGCCCCGCCCCCCATTAAAAAAAAAGATATTAAAATGAAATAAATTGAAGAAAAAAAAGACTGCTGGATTCAGTTTAAAAAGTTGTTTGAAAAAAAAAAAAAGTTAAAAGGGGGAAAGTAAACATACTTAAAGTGGTGGAGATTGATAGACTGCAAAAAAAAAGGGTTAAAGGGACTCACTCAGCAAAACTCTGCAAAACTACTATAAACTAAGGAAAGAGAAATGAATAGGGAAGGTTGGTGGATTTCGGGGATGGGGAGGGGATTTGTTGATGATGCTGTCTTTATTCCCTAGATGCTGCCTTCATTCCCTAGTGCTGCATTGGTACAACTCATTTCTGTTTCTGACAGATTTTTATTTTATTTATTTGTTTTTGTTGTTGAAATTACCAAGAACAGAAGCTTCTGTTTTGAAGAAGAGAGAGAGTAATATGATCTCTGAATAGCATTGAACATGCTTGTGATCTAATCATTCAGTCAGAGTATTTCTGAAGGTACTATGTGATGATGAACACAAGCAATCTGGAGCGTTAATTTCTATTTTAGTATTTTTACCAACACCTTGGGGGAGATTTGGCTCAGATTCAGAGTGAGGGTTAGAATATTACTCATGAACGTTTCCTCAGATGTTTGCTGTAAATGTTATTAGTGCTTTCAGATCTGAACCCTGAAGCTGTATGAAAAATAAAGACCTGGTGTGACTTGATTCCATGATATTTTGCAGTAGAAGGCGGCGATCATATTCACGTTCCCGTTCCCGTTCATACACAAGAAGTCGTCGAAGCAGACGCAGCAGATAGTAAGTACTTCAGTCATTAGTAAATGTGAGCAGTTGTGTTTGTGTGTGTGTGAGATAGTGTCTTTTGCTTTCTGTTCAGTTGAATTTATACATTTTAACATAGTTCCAAATACATTTTTTATAAACAAATATTGCCACGAAAAAAGATTCCAACAAGATCCAGATTTGATAGGTCTTCTCTCTCTCTCTCTCTCTCTCTCTCTCTCTCTCTCTCTCTCTCTCTCATGTATATAAAATTTGATGGGATGTAAAAAGTTAAATGGAGGCAGTTTCTATGTAATTACATCAACATTAGGACAAAAGTGAAAATAAACATTTCAGAAAATACTGTTAGAGGTGCCAGCATTCTCATTGGACTTGTTCCATTTAATAATTGTTTGTACTTGTAGCTTATGATCTATTACAGTATATATTTTGTGTGTCTGCACTAGTTGGGTCACAGTAAGTATGTTATTTAAACGTAATTTTAGATAGAAAATTTCCTATTTGTTTCATGATTGTTTAAAAGTTGTCCAAACATGTTACTGCCAATAAAATGATATTGTTTTCAATTTTTTCCAGCTCAAGGAGTAGGAGGTAAGTGGTCATGTTGTGGTTTGTTGCCTGTATGTAACAGGAAATTCATGTTGATAATTTGTGAATATTGAACTTGAATCTTGACTCATTGAATGATTAATGGACTGATGATATGTGATGTTTCACATGGTGTCTGAGTTTAAAGAAATTTTGGAGGTAACACTGACACATTTCATACGTGTAAAAGCCAATTCATGTACATGTATACGAGTGAATGTTAGAGTTGCAGCCCACAAAGAAAGAAGATCTGCAGGGCTTTATTTATTATTATGAGCAAAATTATGACTAGAAAGAAATATCTCTTACTACAGCAAACCCTGCATTCTGTGTAAGCAGGCCTTCGATTCAAACACAGCCCGACACATGATGCCTCAAACAGTTTGCCTTTCCCTGTTTGGTTAAGTGTTCAGACATTATCTTTTATTGGCTTGGACTGTTCATCTGTACTTTGGTAAAGGTGGGGATAAGGACAGGCTGACGTTCCTTGGCTATGAGTATGAGAGTTGAGCAGTGGTATTAGGCAGGGCCTAAGGTGTCTGGCACAGCTTCATCCACAAACATTTGCTGAACAGGGCAGACCATTTCTTCGGAATGTATAAAGCTTGCCCATGTGTTGGTAGTGCTCAGACTGATTCACAAGAACCTGGGTGTGACTGTGTATGGCATGCTCTGGAGTGGGGGTTGAGGGTAATCACTTATGTCAAAGGAACAGCACGAATGATGGTGCAGCCTTCAAAAAAGAAAAAAAGAAGTAAAATGCTATGAAAGTTCAAGGAAGTGCAGACTCATCCAGTTTTACTTGTGTGCTAGTTTGTGCAAAAATTTAATTAAATGTTGCCAAAATGACTAGAGGAAACACTGACCATTTGTTTTAATTCGGAAAACATTCTGAATCGGTCAAGTGCTTTTAATAAATAAAGTAAGATTTCTGATTCTGAGCTGAAAGGAGCAATGCTTTTACAGTGTATTTTTTTCCATTATAGAATTTGGTTTTGTAATAGAAATGTGTATGGAAAGGAGAAAACTGAAAAGATATAGGAAAAAAAATGATTTCCATTCAGTGGTACTGCTTTACAAGAGATGTTGAGAACCTTTACTTGTGTGTGTGTTTGTGTGCTTTGATCTTCTTAACAAAACATAATAGACAACTTGGTAGGGGTGAGGAACTGTATATTCAGTGTAGCAGTGTGCATATAATCTTGTTGATGTTACAGTCGGGGTCGAAGAGAATACGACGATGATTATAGGCGGCGTGACAGCCGTTCACCAATGTCCAATCGCAAGCGACACCATGGGGATAGGGTAAGAAATCTGAATGAGGGTTTGATGATTGCATCCAGCTTGAGAATTCTGTGGTTGCAAGTGTAGACTTGAACTGTAATTGAATTTAGTTTGTTGGTTTTCTTCTTTTTTTCCTCTTTTTTTATGTCACTATGAATAAAACTAAGATAAGCAAAATCTGTGGCATGGCTAATTGTTGCATGTACACACACCAAATGTCATTTTGATTTTGTTTTTCATTTTAATTATCTCGAAGGGTGTGGTCATGCTGATGGTTGTTTAAAGTTTAGTACTTTAGCACAAACATCTAAGTATAGTTCAGTGTATATGAAAGTGTCAGATGCTGATTCCATGGCAAGGTACTTTGGGCACAGTGAGATTCAAATGCTGCGTGTGTGAATTGCAGTTGTGTATTATATCTTATGTATGCATTGTATGGTGTGGCTGTTGTAACAGGATAACCCAGAACCAAACAGATGCCTTGGGGTGTTTGGGCTGAGCTTATACACACAGGAAAGGGGTCTCCGGGAAGTGTTCGGCCGTTTTGGGCATATCTCTGAAGTGCAAGTGGTCTACGATCGCCAGGTAAGTAACAGAAGGAATTTTGATGTGTGTGCATTGTCCTTGTTTTTTGTTTTGTTGTGTTGTTTTCACTTCAACAGGCGCAGTAGTCAAATAATTAAAGCATTGGACTTTCAATCTGAGGGTCCCTGGTTCAAATCTCGGTGATGGTGCCAGGTGGAGATTTTTCCGATCTCCCAGGTCAGCATATGTGCAGACCTGCTTGTGCCTTGTTGCTGCTACATACACTGCATTTTGAGGTAATGTTCCTGCTTTATAGGTACATATTTTCCAGTTTCAAGTCCTGGGTTGTTGAGGTAGGGGGAAGAGATAGGATTCATTCCATATTTTCGAAACTAGAAACCATCACTTGGTCTTAAAAATGTATCAGTCAGTAAGAGCTAATTGATGGTAGAGATGCACTGTCATTTCCTGGAGGAATGGAGCATAAACATTCTCATTTACTAGTCTCATTCAGGTGAATGACACAGGTAGGTTATGTTGGACAAGGCCCAGGCATGCAGTAGTTGAAAACAAAATTTATTATACAGCCAGTAACAGCCAAGGGAATCATTGAGTAGACGGTGCACCATAGGGAGACAGGAATTATACTTTTATGTGTGTGAGTCTGTGTGTGCTATATTGCTATATTGTGCACCGTAGGGAGACCGAAATTTTCCTTCTGTGTGTGTGAGTGTGTGTGTGCTTGAGTGTCATGGAGTATTGCTCAGATTACCTGACAGCTCAGCAAAAGACTGTATCAAAGTATATTATGCTCTTTTTTTTCTTTTTCTTTTTTAATTCCAGACGGGTCGTTCTCGTGGCTTTGCCTTTGTGTACTTCAAATCTCCAGATGATGCTTTGGAGGTGAGATCTTGAGTAAATTAAGCTCTCTCAGACTTGCCATCTGCTATGTTTTGCATGTACTTTGCTGTGCCAAGCTCCAAAATGTTGTGCCCAGAATTCAGAAGATTAAACATGATAAAATGATTAATAAAGGATGAAGATAAATATTGGAGGTAGATAATTTGCCTGCCACAGTAGTAGCACATAATAATCAGCCAATGGGAGTTCTGGTAAGGCAGTAGATGATTATTCATAAAAGGGGTAAAAGCCAGCATTCGACATACCATGCTTTTCATCTGGATTTGTTCTTCAGTTGTGATTATTCTTTTGGTTTGGGGTTTTTAAATTGTTTTTCAATTTTATGATTAAAAACCTGTGACAATGCTCAGTCCAAAGAGGATGATAAACTTTGCATTTTGTGTCAACTCCCTTCAGAGTTGAACATGTTCCACATCTTTCAGTACTCAAGTACAAGATAAGTTTGGAGCATGCATTTGTAAATGCGTGTAGATTGTGAGAACAAGGATGAGTGCGTCAGACAGAGTGAACAAGTCTGGCCATAGAATGGGAATTTGAGTTCTTTACTCTTTTTGCAGGCTAAAGATCGGTGCAATGGTATCGAAATCGATGGACGGAAGATCCGGGTGGACTTTTCTATCACCGAGAGAGCTCACACCCCCACACCTGGAATATACCTCGGCAAACCATCAGATTCATGGTCTTCGTTAGTTCTTATTTCAACTCACAATTTGTATAGAAATAATGAAATACATGTTATCTTGTGTGTGTGTGTGTGTGTTGTTGTTGTTGTTTTTTATGATTAGCTGTGCATCTTTATAATTCTTTTACTGAAAAAGATAATGACAAGGGAATTGTAAACCAGTGAAGAAAACCAAACTAGAATATTTCTGGAGATAGATTATATTCTTTTGATAGGATATAATGTGTGGTGTATTTGATGTGTGGTGTAGTCTATGATTGCTTGCCCTAGTCTGTTAGTATGGGGTCTACTGTTGAAAAAGTGGGAATCATTAACCTTTTTGCTGCCAGGAAAATAAGATTTAAGTGAAATCTATTTGCCAGGGGGTTTTTTTTGGTTTTTTTCTCCAAAAAAACAGGTACAAATTAAAAAAAAAAAAAATCTGTGCTCTTTGTTATTGGAGAAAGACCCTTAAAAGTATATATTTTCTGAACATGATTTCCCATTTTATATATTTTTAGTGACATGTGGTTGTTTTGAAATCAGTGTTTTGTTTTTTGTAACATTTTGTGCTTGTTCATTACAAACATTAGTCAGGTAATTTGCATTAAAATATCCTATTTTCTGGACAAATGGATATCTGCACACACAAAATCATTCTAGAACAACCACTTTTTTTTTTCTTTTTTTTTTAAAGAGATAGATACACAATGCATTGTGACTTCTCCACGTGATAATATGGATGTGAGGTCATGCCCCCTCAGTCCCTACCTCAGTCACTTCGTGTCATCTGCTAAACTGTACAGCCAGCATCACTCACTAATACTCGTTGTCATGGCCACTCTCTTGGTTGCTCCCTTTATTTTCTATCAAATCGTCCTATAAATGTTCATCACTGTCTTCTTCAAATTTATGCTTCAATTTTTTCTGAGCATCAGCTAAAGAAAGCAATCTTGGTTGATTTAGTTCGCCACAATCGCATGTCTTGAGCACGGCATCAGTCCGTCATTTTGTAAGCGAGCGAGGAGAGGAGTCAGGCAAACACTGCATCCAGTAACCCAACCAAAATGTTCAAATAAAGGACTGCCTTAAGATGTGTGTTTCTAGCTATAAATAAAATCTAGAAAGATTCCTCAAGCTAAAGCGACCAGTACTTTTGTCAACGAACTGAATGCAAACCAGGGAAAAGTCAGAATATTTTGATGAAAAAATTATCTCGTCATTGTGGCAGCGAAGCGTACATGCTTGCAATGACGAGTTATCTTGTCATATAGGCAGCCTAGGGGTTAAGAAACAACTGAAGCCACTTGACAAGAGATGTAAATCTCTGAAAACTCGAGGTGCTTGTGCCAGTGTGTTCATGCGATTGCTCTTGCTACTGTCGGCTGTTATCTTTAGCTGTCAGAAATCTCAACTTGTCATCACACTCTGTGTCTTTTATTTTGGCTCTTCACCAGCTGTATTGTTGAATACTTCATGTCACCTCTGTATCCATTCTTACCTTTGTATATTTCTTGTGTATATATGTGTGTGTGCCATGGCAAACAGACAGTGGAACATGTTCTCAGTTTATGCAAAGGACAGTACACATGGAGGCACAGCCAAGTGCCAAAAGAAATTGCACACATGGTAACCACTGTCCAAGGAGCACCCATGCCTCCAGAAGTTCCAGTAGAGTTCCTCTCTGCAGAAGATGATAAAGTCTGGCCAGGAACAGCAGTAACATCCAGAGCATGGAAATGTGGGCTGCTTGATAGTGCCGAAGATTGGGAAGCACAGCTGACCTACCAGAGGGGAAGAAACACCCGGAAATCACCAGCAAGAGCGGCATGAGACCTGACATAGTGCTCCACTCAAGGCAACGAAACAAGCGATTCTGATTGATCTCACTGTGCTATACGAAAGGAGAATGGAGGAAGCCCGCATCTACAAGACTGAGAAGTATACTAGTCTAGCCAGCAGCCTGAGAGAATCTGGCTTCCAAGCCAAAGTCCTCACCATAGAGATTGGTGCAAGAGGGTTTGTGGGCACATCTGCCTACAGCTACAGCTGTCAATTTCTGGCAGAGAGAGGACATGGGCTCTCAAGGCAATGGCAGAAGCAGCAGAAAAGAGTTTCAGCTGGATTTGGTAGAGGAGGAATGAAAGTAAACTTATTAAGGATTAAATTTCACTACTCAAACTAGGCATATGATGGCTTAGTGGTTAAAATGTCTGCAAGGAAAGGTGACTCAGTCCTGAAGTAGTGACCACTCTGGAGGCGCGGGTTCGAACCTGCTGAGGACCAGGAAAAAAAGGGGGGGCAGCAGTACAAGGGCATCCAGGAGTCATGACCTGGGTGCGGCCCGGCCCCCTTAGAGTGTAGGTTAAGGCCGATACACTTGACTGAGGGGGGACTTCTTCTCTGAAGACCGTGTACTGTCCGGCTCTCCCTAGAGTTTCTTATCATGTGGCTTCATTTCTGCCTTTCTGGATCTCATCTCCTTGGTTGTTGTTTTTTTTTTCTTTTATGTTTATTCAAGGATAAGAAGTAACAGCTCTGTTTCTGTGTTGCATTACAAAGCTCTGTTTCGGTGTTGAGTAACAAACTTTTTAAGTTGTGTTGACTAACAGTCAGTTGTTCAGGTGTTTCATTCTGCCATGTGTGTGTATGTTTCCAGCAGTCGTCGCTCACCTGGCCGCAGATATTCCTCCTCCTACCGTCGTTCACGCTCCCCGTATGGCTATGCCTACCATCGATCTCCGTCATACTCACCACCTCGTAAGTATTATTGACGGCTGGCTGACTTAATCCATCTGACAGGCACAGCACTGTGATGGCCAACCCATGATCTAGACAAAGGAACAAACAGATGCCAGCTGACTCCAGTGATGACCTTGAAGACTGGTTTTATGGCCAGGAAGTTTTGTACAGAAGAAAGGGGCGCAAGCTCATCTTTCAAAGCAGGAAAGAAGTGCACAAATCTGCTTGTGTTCAGATGATATGATGTATTTACCTGGAGAAATCCCCTCGGCTTGATTTGATGCTGAGACACTGCAAATCTTGACTGGCTGTGTTGCATAAAACGTGGGCCAGTGCCATTTTTGCTTTGGTGTCTGCAGCACTTTGGTGTTAGCGGTTGAGAGTGGGACCATTATGGGCTTGAAAGGCAAGACCGTCTCCAGTCAGAAAAAAATGGTCAAACTTGGTTCTTTTTTTTTCTTTTTTTTTTTTTTGAGCTGTTTTTAAAAAAATGAGTGGAAGGATTGAAAGCAAATATTTTCTTCTCCAGTAAAGAAAATGAAAAAGTGTGATAGGTGGTTGCGTTTTTTTGCCAGGAGGTTAAAGCGTTTTGGTAACTGATGAAGAGACATTTTCACTTTTCTGTTAACACACAGTATTTCTTTGGTCAAGGTTTGTGGACATTTATATAAGTAGTTATATCATCAGTGGCTTCTTTCATCTGTTTGATTGTTATGTTCCTGGCTGTCATTAAAATTTCATTCATGCTGTCAGGTGTTGTTTTTGTTGTGTGTCTTTTTTTTCCTTCTTTTTTCTCTATCAATTGAGGGATTCTAAGTTCTGTTTGATCCCACCCAACCCCCTTTCTAAGTTTATGAGTAGAGGAATTATTTAATGGTCTATATGAAACTGTCCATCTTGAAGTGATAGAAAAATATATATTCTGAATCGTAATGATAATGACTGGATTCTGCTGTGTATGGTTCAATAGGACTTTGTGCAGATGAAAGGATTGCTTAGAGCATTTGTAAGCTTTGCAAATCTTACAGAGTGACAGATGGCAGCATTGCTTGTGATTATGTCCCGAACTGTAAAGATTTTAATGTGCGCTTCATTTTGAAAGCCTTCCAAAAATTCAGAAAACAGTGGCATTGATTATTTTCGCATTCTTTATTGAACTGTCATGTTCATTATTGAACTCGGTAAATTTTCTTACTTCAAAAACTTGCATCTTAATGTGAAGAAATAGCTATGTTAGCATTGATGTGTGGTTATTTGGAACAAGTACTGGAATTTAAGACAAGCTGATTGTGAAAGATAACATAAGTACTTTTGTGTGAAAGAACTTATGGCCTTTTAAATCTTTCTCATATAGATTTTTCCTGTGGGTGTAGGTGTTTGGTTAATGATTTCCAGATTGAAATACGCATTCCACTTCTGTTTACCACGAAAAGGACTTCTTGTTATGTTATCTTTGTCGTGCATATGTTTGCTCAAAGCAGTACCAGTTTCATAAGAGACTCAGATTTAGTCTGTATTTTTACAATTATGATAAAAGTAATTTTGAACTCACAGCACCACTTTTAACATTACAAGTTAAAGATAGGAGATTTGAAGAAATACTCTTTTGCGTGTGAATCATGCATTCAGTCATTGATCTGGATTTCCACCTGCAAGTAGGCAGAGAAACAGTTGCTCAGAATGAGACATTTTTTGTCTGAGATAGTCTTAGGCTTCTGCCCTTTTTAGTTGGTGGGTAGTTGGAATATCAACCACTTTATGATTGTGCATCTCCAGTAACAGGAGTGTTGTATATGACACCGTCAGTACACCTTTGTTTTTGGTGTTTTCCTCCTTTATATATTGAAACTTTTGTGAAAAAATAGTTGAGTGAGCCGTCAGGGTTTTAAATCTCAAAATATTGCCGTTCGTTTTTGTTTTGTTTTTTTGTTTTCTAGCTGACAGAAGGTGACTTGGTAGTTTAAACAACCAGTATGTTTTGAACATGGAAGTGAAATTGTTGCTAAATGAGAAGTTTGGTGTGGACAGATTTAGAACATTGAATTTTTTTGTCTTTTGCCAAATATTCACTTTTTACCATACAGTTTAAAGTTTGTTCAGCAAGTTAGATTGTATGTTCCTTCATTGAATATTTTTCTTTGTGATGTTGGGGGAATGCTGGATGATGTGTGAAAAAATGGGGAAAAAAGAAAAAGCGTTTGTGACCATCATATTTTGTATTACATTCTGCCCTAGTTTGATTGGTTTTCTTTTTGTTTTTGTCCCCCATGGCTGTTATTTGAAAAACATAAAAACATATTTTTTGCATCCAGCAAGGTGGGACAGTTTAATGTCATGCTCTTTTTGTGTTACTTTCTTTTCTGCTGTGCGATGCTTTATTCAAGTTGCACTCCAGGCTGATTTGCTGAGTCAGAGTCTCTGGAATAGGCTGCCTAAGACCTTTGTGTTTGTCCATGTGTTTTTCCATCACTTTTATCTTTATGTGTGTGCTTTCTCATTGATGATGTAATAAATTTGCTGTTTGCAAGCCATCATAACAAAGTGTTCTTTTCTTTCATGTTGCCAAGGTATATGAAGAAAAGAAGAAAATGAGAAGATGGGAGTGTGCGTGAAGAAAACGGCACAGAAGATCAAGCCGTACAGAAGAAAGTGGCAAACCATTTCTCAAATGAAGAGAGTGTGCCATAGAGAAGAGGCTGTTGTAAAGGGGAAAGGAAAGGGGGGAAGGGGACTTGCGTGAGAAGAGGAGGAGGCTGGAGGCGGTGATGGTTGATGATGCTGGGTGTCAAGCCGTGGATTGTGAGCAAGGAGAGGAAGAGGAGGTTCCATCTTAAGGCTGCAGGGATCATCTTCTCACCTCAGATGTCACATGACACCCACAGTCCTTGCAGATGGGTATGGAATCTGTTGTTTTGTCTGTGTGAGGTGGAAAGCACTTGCATTTCTTATACTCTAGCATTTTGAATCATCAGTGTTAATAAGTTAAATATGCAAAACTAGGTAAGTTTTTTCTGGGGAAAAAATCTTTTGTCTCTGTGCATGTGTTTTAAAGACAGTCAATGAAATAATCCAAATTCCATAAAACAACACAAAATATTTCTCTCTTTTTTCTCAGTGCAGATAATTTCATTCAAGTGGTTGATGGGCTAGAAGATGTAAACCTATGGTTCAGAGAACATATCCAGGTTACTTCTTCCCCCATCAGAAGGGCCATGAGTGGATTAGTAATAATAATATAAATAATGGTATTTATATAGCGCTGAATCTTGTGCAGAGACAGATCAAAGCGCTTTTGCACCATTCACACGCATGCATAACTCTTAAAACTAAAGACAAGGAAGAGGCAGCAAGGGAGGCTATTTTGGGAAGAGGTGGGTTTTAAGGCCAGACTTCAGAGCTGAGTGTGGAGACTTAACGAAGCGAAAGAGGAAGTTCATTCCAATTGCAAGGTCCAGAGACAGAGAAAGAACAGCGGCCAACTGTTTGAATCTGGGTATGCGTAAACAGTGGATCCGAAGCCAATCGTAGTGAGCGAGATGGAGTGTAGAGGTGAAGGCAGCCACAGAGATAGGAAGGGGCAGTTTTGTGAATACATCTATAACATAGAGTGCTGATCTTGTACTTTATTCGGTGTGAGACAGGGAGCCAGTGGAGATGTTGCAAAAGAACATCTTCTCAGGTGTTAGTCTTTCGGGAGAATCACTAAATTTTGGTTCAGTGTGCAGCATGCACTTAAATCACTTGAAAAAACAAAAGACCTCTGTGCAGCATGTGCTTGTCTGCCAAAAATCTGCAGAAGAGAGGTTGGAAGATTTGGCTCAAATACGGTGTGAAGATTTTTTAGGCATGGCCTATGTTCCCCATCTGTCCTTGCTAAAGTCCACTCAAGTAAACAAACAGATGGGGAAAATAGGCCATGCCTAAAGTTGTCTGAGGTCGAGCATGTAGTTTTCGTGCAAATTTTACAGAAGATGGCATGCCCTTGTACACAGCAGAGTATGCCAAAAGCACTTTCAGTAATTTTATAAAGTTTACACATTGGTGTTTGGGAAATAATTCATCAGACTGGTTCAAGATAACAGCACAATTTTGTCCTCAGCCAGAAATGCTGCTGCACTTTGCTTTCTCAGTTTCACATGAATTAAGTGGTATTTGCTTTCCTGTTGTTAAAGAGAAATGCAAGTGCTTCCACTGTTCATGATCTGCACTTTATTTTCCTTTGATTTCACCCCTGGCATTCTAGTGTAAAGGCTTTTCGTCTCAACTCTTGGATTTTAGGAGGAAAGGACAGAAACAGTGTATTCAGTGTGGGACCACCTGCTGTTAATCCTTGGCTGTGTGTGATGCTGCTTCCTGGGTGTTTCCTTTTTAACACTTGGTGTGTCATACTTGAGTGCCCACCAGGTGTGTTGCGCTGTATTCAGTATTCCTTCTTTACTGTAGATGTCACTGTTTGGCTTTGTATTCGCTATTCCTTCTTTACTGTACCCACCTTTGTGTTCCCTTGTTTTCACTATTACTCATTCATTGTACCCGCCTCTGAATGGCTTTGCTTTTACTACTCTTCCTTCACTGTACCCGCCACTGTATGGCTTTGCTTTCACTATTCCTCCTTCACTGTACCCGCCTCTGCGTGGCTTTCCTTTCACTATTCCTCCTTCACTGAACCCGCCTCTGTGTGGCTTTCCTTTCACTATTCCTCCTTCACTGTACAAGCCTCTGTGTGGCTTTCCTTTCACTATTCCTCCTTCACTGTACACGCCTCTTCGTGGCTTTCCTTTCACTATTCCTCCTTCACTGTACACGCCTCTGTGTGGCTTTCCTTTCACTATTCCTCCTTCACTGTACCCGCCTGTGTATGACTTTGCTTTCACTATTCCTCCTTCACTGTACCCACCTCTGTATGGCTTTGCTTTCACTATTCCTCCTTCACCGTACCCGCCTCTTTGTGGCTTTGCTTTCACTATTCCTCCTTCACCGTACCCGCCTCTTTGCTTTCACTATTCCTCCTTCACTGTACCCGCCTCTTTGCTTTCACTATTCCTCCTTCACCGTACCCGCCTCTTTGTGGCTTTGCTTTCACTGTTCCTTCACTGTACCCGCCTCTTTGTGGCTTTGCTTTCACTATTCCTCCTTCACCGTACCTGCCTCTGTGTGGCTTTGCTTTCACTATTCCTCCTTTACCGTACCCGCCTCTTTGTGGCTTTGCTTTCACTGTTCCTTCACTGTACCCGCCTCTTTGTGGCTTTGCTTTCACTATTCCTCCTTCACCGTACCTGCCTCTTTGTGGCTTTGCTTTCACTATTCCTCCTTCACCGTACCCGCCTCTGTGTGGCTTTGCTTTCACTATTCCTTCTTCAATATACCCACCTCTTTGTGACTGAGTTTCCACTATTCCTCCTTTGCTGTAGCTGCTTCTGTGTGGTTTTACTTTCACTATTCCTTCTTCGTTGTACCCACCTCTGTATGGCTTTGCTTTCAGTTTCACTATTCCTCCTTTACTGTACCCACCTTTGTGTGGCCTTCTTTTCACTATTTCTGATTTACTGTACCCAACTGTGTGTGGCTTTGCAGTCATGTGATTATTCTTCCTTTCCTGTACTGGACATCTTGTGCATTGTGTATTCATAGAGCTGCATTCCCTGTCCCCTTACTCTTTGCTTGGAATGGCTTTTTCACTGACCGTGCACTGTCATGTGGCTTTCTGTGCTGCATGGTACTTACCGGTACTTGGCTTTGCTTACCTCCTGGAGTTGGGTAGTGTGTTTAATTTGTCCCTGTGCTTTTCTGACCTTAACACGTTTTATCCCAAGCGCTACAATAACCTCATTTTTTCGGACCAAGTAATTTTGCAGGTCTTGAAGGCCGAAAGAGGGTGTAGGTCAGAGAAATAGTAAAAATTTTGTTTCTCAATGGATCGTAAAATTTGGTGTGCTATTTGTACAGTGAAAACTGAGCTCGAAAGTATGTGTGAAATATTTATTGAATAAAATATGTAAGCTTGAACTGCAACAAACAAAACATCTGAAAGTGAGGTTCAGAACACAAGTTCTTTGTTCTGTGGTGTCTGTGAGTGTACACTTGTGTTAACAGGGACACAAGCTGACTTACCTTGCTGTATTGATAGAAGTTAGGTGGACAAACCTGTTTTGGTTCTTAAGAAGTAAAAGGATGGTTTGACAATGCAAGTTCCTCATTCCACTGTTTCTCCTGAGTGCACATCTTAAGGGATGCATGACATGGGATGAGATGAGTTTCTGGGCATGGGCCCTTTTACTGTATCACCAATTTTTCTCTGCATGGTGTAAACTGTGTATGATTTGATAATTTAGCATTCCTGTTGCACATCTAAATAAAATAAAATAAAATAAGATTAAATGAAAATCTTGGAACACAGCTGAATTGGGTTGTAAGAAGAGTCAGCAAGTAGAATTTTGCCAGAAGCCTCTGTTTTCCTTGCATTACTTAGTGGCTGTGGCAACAGTTGCTAATTTTTGTGTTTATTATCCACATTTGGTTTCAAATTACCATTGTCATATCCACAATGGTCATAAATAGACATTGCATATGGAGAAAGGTTATTAAAATGAAATAAAAAATAGGTAGTAAAAGACTCGCTTTTGATACAAAGTGTCCAGTATTCCAGACAATAGGTTTGTTGTCAGGGACTAATAATTGGACATGACAGTGGAGGTAAAGTGAAGACCTCAACTGAAGGCAAGACCAAAGGGAAGTTTTGAGTATTATTCAGGAAAGAGGGAAAGGATGGACAGAGAGATGTGAGTACCCAGATATCATGGACTTCAAAAGAGTAGCAGAAGTTGTGGGAAGAGTGGGGTGGGAACTATATATGACAGTAATAATATTGAATCACACACACACACACACACACACACACACACACATGTATTTAGATTCACACATAAAAAGTTATACACAGACACTTTTAAGGACTGAAACATTTTGGCAGCCACCTCCAGTGAAAACAGACTAAGAAATATTGTCTGTTGTGCAGGCAAACCATCACTGGCTGTTGCTAGAAAATAAATGAAATATTTAACTGGAATGAAATATATACACCTGTTCTGCCAAGTGTAAGAGGTGTGCTGTGAGTGAGGTGTGCTGTGGCCAGATAGGGTTGTAAGTTGCAGTTGATGTGTTTTGTCTTTGTAAATTTTTGTAAGCTGTTGAGTGTAGTTTTCTTGCAGTTGTTGAGTTGTCTTGTTTTTAGGTTTGTCGTCATAATTTCTAGTGTTAGGTGTCTGTGTAGTGTAACTGTTAGCTTTTTTCTTGTTTAGTTTTCAGTTTCATCTGAGTTATTTTTTTGTTTCTATGTGAAGGTGCAATTCAGTTAAGTTTGTCTCTGTGTTTGCTGGTAAGCTGCTTGACATTCATTCAACCAGTAATGTCACATTATGTGGTCTTGGATCATATGGGGAAGTCAGGAACTCTGTGTAAGTACACAGTCTATACTTCATATATTAAGTGACTTGATTTTCATAATAAATGACAGCACATTTTTCCTCCTTCATACAACATTGAGATCCAGATTTTGTCACTGGTGGTCTGTATTGTTCAGAATGAACTGGTTGAATCACTGGAGTAACAACATTAACAGCTCTTTGCCTATCATCCAGCCTCCATGTTGTTATCTGTGTGAAGCAAGTCATGAAGTGCTTGCTGCTGTTCTTAGAAGTGTGCAGTCATAGCCATCGCTAAGGCAATAGACTGATATTGTGGAAATGTTGAACACACAACTATCATTGATAGGAATAGATTTATCTTATGGAAATATTCAGCACACAACAGGTCATTTGTGACGGAGGAGGGTGGCAGCATGGTTAAAACATTCATCTGCAATGCAGTGTCCATGAGGGTCTGGGTTCAACTCCTGGTCTTGACCTTTCTCCCAAGTATAGATGGAAAGTTCAACTGAGGATCTAGTCATTAGGATAAGATGATAAACTGAGGATGCACTTAGCACACTGGAAAAGAACCCCTTGCAACATAGTGTTGTCCTGGCAAAATTCTGTATTAGATATCCACTCTGATAGGTACACAAATGTATTTTTACGCATGCACTCAAAGCCAGACAAGTGTGTTGGGTTATGCTGCTGTCGGGCATCGTCGAGCAGATGCGTGATGTATATTATAGATATATTTGTCTGAATACAGTGATGCCTCATTGAGAAACCGAAACACAGTTTGGACTCTTCAGTTTGTTGTTGATTTCTGATGGTAAGCAAATTACTCGACTGACTTACAACTATGAGTTATTGAAGTAGGCTTTGATGTTTTCAGTAATGGTTTGAGTTTTGCATTTAACTGATCACCTCACCTGCAGTGTGTTATTTTGTTTCTCACCTTTAAATTTCTTCTGCATGATTTGGAACAACTTATGCATGGTTTGTGGAGTCTTTGTCTCTATCATTTCTATGCTCATCTAGAAGAAAAAATGTGCGAGAAGAAAAAATAACCAGTGAATGTGTTATTATTTCTGATTACAAAAAAGCATATGTGACAAGGAAAATGTTATACAGGACAGAATTAGGGTGCTGGTTTGCTCAGGGGCGCTTTGCGAAACACAAGGTGATTTTGATCAGCAGCATACCAAGTGTGTTGATGAATAAACTTGAAATGTGTGCAGTTTGGAAGACAGAAGATTGAAGAAAACTCTCCATATCTTTCCATGTGTTAATCAGTCTTGCCTTTGGTGTTTGTCAGTGGGTGACACATATGCATGGAGCAAAAAGGGTGAGTATTAATGAGAAAGGAAGTATCTTTTTATCATGTGTTTTTTTATCAATAAATCAAACTGAACAGCGTTTCAAGTGTTGTGATCTCTGTCATGCGTGTGTGTTGTTTGGGTGGAGTACACATCATTCACAATCATAGTATGTTGAACATTAATTTTTTATCAATAGTTAAATGTTAGGACAATATGTTTCAAACAAAGTAGAGTGGGGGAACGATGATTTGAATCTTTCAGACAGGCATGATAGCCAAGTGGTTTAAGTGTTGGACTTTCAATCTGAGGGTCCCAGGTCCGAATATCAGTAACAGCGCCTGGTGGGTAAAGGATGGAGATTTTTCCAATCTCCCAGGTCAACATGTCATGTGCAGACCTGCTTGCGCCTGAGTTCCCTTTGTGTGTATACACAAGCAGATGATAAATATGCACGTTAAAGATCCTGCAATCCATGTCAGTGTTCAGTGGGTTATGGAAACGAACATACCCAGCGTGCACACCCCTGAGGATGTAGGAGCGAACATGGGAGTTGCAGTCCACAAATTAAGAAAAAGAAAACCTTTCAAAAAAGGCAACAGGACTTTCCAGTTTTGGGGGGATAGGGCCAGTTGTATGTGTGATATGACTGCAGTTTATGCTTGGTGGACTCGTCAGTTAGCTCAACAATTGCAGGTAATCGTTCCTCTTGGAAAGTGATCAGGGCTGGTAAAAACTGCATACACGCAAACGGCCATGCCTGAATGTGTGTGTATGTACTGCTACGTGCTTAGCATGGACACACAAGCACAGTCAACTTGAAAGTTACCCCCATCCCTGTCCATACCAACATGATGCCCTTCTGCATTTTATTAACCAATTATGAAAGATCCCCAGCAGTTATAAAAACATTCAACCATTCCAGGTGGTTGAAAATACATTTATGCAGTGGATAGATCTAAACATTTATATAGAATTTAGAAATGATGTATATGACTGGTGGTAAAATTACATGCAATACAGACAAAAGATCCATACAAATGATTAATATGGTTAGTGTGGTATGACGACATGCTGTTCAGGTAAACAATATATTATCATAGCGGTCATGCAAAAAGGGCACATGATTTAGCTGGTTGGTTATGCTAACATGCCATGCAAATTATTGTACTAACCTATCAGGGTGGAAAGGTTAGAAATGTGTCCCTTGGAAACAAATCAGTGTATTGATCCACAGATAGTTACCAGAGAAGAAACTGTAGAGTAATGGATGCTTATTGGAGACTGAAGAAGTTGATAATCTGTCTCCATTGGTGTTCTCATAAATGGTTAGCACTTGTTGGGTCTGTCTTTTTGTTGTTCTCTCTCTCTGTGTATATGGTATGCCAGTGTCCCAAGTATGTATTTTGCATTGCCATGGTTTTCAACAAATTACTAAGTACTGCGTCTGTGTGCACAGCAGCAGTCGTTTCACACATTGCAGAACCTTACCTGCTTTATTTTCTGGAATGCAGAACTGCATTAACATGAAACCTTAGAAACACACACACACACACACACACACACACACACACACACAAAATACTGTTACTAAAGACTGCAGGTTTTTGAAAGCTCAACAAACCCAAGCAAAGGGAAACTTTTCTTAATGTATTATTACCTTTTGTTTTCATTTGCTTGTCTGCCCTGTGTATTCATCATTGTTGCCATCCACACAGGCTGGGCTAGAGCAGTTCTGAAAACTAGTAAATATTGATCCCATAAAATGTGAAACGAATCCACACACAGGGAAACGAAAATAATACACGTCATATCTATGCCTCTGTATATTGACCATTTCACATATTAGAGAAATATAACATAAAACAAAAACATAAGTTTGATTATACATCCTACACAAAATCATATTTTGGTAGGCATACAAAAAAAAAAGATGATACCTGCATGGGGTAGCTAAAGGATCATGATGCACTGCTAGCACCAGGTCTCGAGTTGAGCCAGGCCAGGACAAGAATTAATGCCACAAGTACATTGACATCTCATGTCTTGACGTTTCTCTTTTGTTTTCTTTTCTTTTTTCAATAAAGAAAGCTATGCTGGTATGGCCAGTAACACTGAAAATCATATGGCCGTGCCAAAACATCGCTCCAAGTTGCTGGAGGAGGAAGACAGATGGGAAAAGAAACCAAAAACGATGGACTTAGAATTGTAGATTGGAGAGGAAACCCATTTGACAGGACACGACCAACATACCTGGAGTAATCTGAACTGTTTTTCTGTGTGCTCCCGCCCAATAACTCTTCACAGAGTTGAGGAAGAAGAAAAGATGATTATTAAATGGAACCAGCTTTGGAGATCATTTACAACAAAGTCTGTGATTGATAGATCAGGCATATTCAGTCCATGATCAATTTGGCAACACATGGCTCTGATGTCCAGGTTAGTTTCTGTGCTGGTCTCCGGTTGTGTGACCTTGGTATACTAGTTGGCATGCTCGCCTGGTATTGGCAGGCATTTGTGTGACCCTGTATTGGCAGGCATATTTGTGTGGCCTGATACCGGCAGGCAGGGCAAATTGTTTCTTGTTATTAATTCTTCATGGTTAGCGTCTGAGATCACCCAGTCAATGACAGCATGCTTTCAATGCATTTTCACATCCAGGCATGCATAATAGATGCAGAAGCAAATGATCTTTTCACAACATTTAGTTCTGAGTTGTTAGCGGTTAGCAGGATCCATTCAAAGCTGGATGCTTAATTCCTGATATTCATTATTAAACTGACAGCCAGGATGAAGCGATGCTTGTTTGGTTGGTTTGGATTTTTTTTTTTTTTTTTAATAACCAGTGAATATTGCCTGCAAAAAGGAGTGAGAAATGAAAAAAGCATGATATGGAAGAGGCACAGACCATAATAAATCGCTGTCTGAGTGAGAAAGGAAAAAAGCATGATATGGAGGAGGCACAGACAATAATAAATCGCTGTCTTGGGATAGGTTGCATAACATAGCAGTATCTTTGCTTGGTGTTAATCATTCTGTTCCTCAGTCAATGATTCCGTTGACTTGCGCCAGGAACATTTAGCCCAGGTATCGCTCAGTTTGTTTGTAAGTTGTAACCTAAGCCCAGATGTCTTGTGTTTTCCATGGCGGAGGAAGGGGAAGATGAAGCATCAAATGGCAGAATGTGTATAACCTAAAACTAAGTAATCTGGTTAGTGCCAGAGGAAAGACAGAATGGGACAAGTTGAAATTCTCCAATAAGTGCTGTTAAGCAATTTCTCTCTCTGCACATGCATACACACAGTGAGAACATATAAATGGTCACATATATATGATCTAAATATAACAGCACAATCTTTTCGTGTGTTTGCCAATTTTTGAGGGGGTGCAGCTTTGACATGTAGTAGTACAGGAATTGAAGCAGTGCAAAATGACATGTCAAGTAAAGAGAGGTATAAATCTGGTATAACTGGAATGACAAGAGAACATATTACACGCAAAGCATTTGTTACTTTCTGATCAGAGACAGTGCCACTTTTGAAACAGGAAGAGGGTGTATGGGTGGGGGGGGTGGAGTGGGAATAAAGCATACAACTGTACCTACTGAATTTGATGTCTGCCAACAGTCCTTAATTTATGATTCGGTATGGGGGTAAAGGGGGGTGGGGGGATCATGAGGGTAAAGAGGGGAGGGGGCGGATGGATTGGACTGTTCAGTCTTGAGTTATACGGTACAGCTCGTTGGCGTGGCCATGGTCAAAATCTTGCATGGATTCGGTTGCGGGGTCAGTAAAAAAAATATATATATATATTGGTCTTGGCCCGGCCCATGGCCTTAATTATCCAAAATGTTATTAGCTGTGAAAGTGGGTCGTTCATGGGCCTTTTTCCTAGCCCAAGTGCATTATTTATTTCACAACGGTGCTGATGCCAAGAAGGGGAAAAGTGCTACCGCCTTGATTTTGTGCCCTGGTGTTTCCACGCATGCTGGATTAATGTTGTCACGCATTGTAATGAGATATTTTAGGATGCACCTCTTCTCTAGGACCGGTATTTTTACACTCACCCACTTGCGTTTTGAGTAGTGGTCTGGATACTAGTCTTTCGATGTTCCGTGAGCAACATGCACACAGAGCACTAAAAACTTATGATACAAAAACAACACCCCCGCAACCACCACCCCCACTCGAAAAATAAATGAATAAAATAATATTAACAAAAGTTAACATCAGCAAATACAGACTACAACGAGGGTTGATCTCGACAAAATTCTATTTAAAGGTCCGCAAAACACGTCATGTGTATTCGCTTTGAAATGCGAAATGAAACGTGATCTTTAAAATGCACGGAAGCTTACACACATGCTGATTGGGTGATAAAAAGCACAGCCAACCCACGAATCTTTTTCGTCCGTGATCTAGCCCGAGATCTGCTGCCATGAAAATGGGATCGCGGTGAGCGCTTTGACAGTCACAGAAAGAACGTGCACTGTCGAAACAAAATAAGGCTGTATTGTCGCCAGTTTACTAATACTCGTCACAAATTGCCGGAACAGTGTGCTGTAGCAAGATGCACGGAAATAAATATGTGCGGTTTTTTTTCATCACCAAATTGTATATTTTTAGATCATTAATTTTGTAAAACGAATTTATTGCTGTCGTAATTTAAAATAGCTTACCTTTGCCCATTAATTATAGTCCAGGACAGATACAAAAATGGTCAAAATGTCTGCATCAAAACCGAATAAATCATACTGATCACGCTGATATAAACTTGACCGCTGTGGGTGGGCGGGAACATGATTAGATTTTGATTTTTAATAATTATTTCTCACACATTTGGCCATGAGAGAGCGCCTTACAAAGATTCGCAAGGCATGAGCAAGCCACGGTTACTCAAGTGCGGTGTAAGGGGTCGCCAGAGGAAAGCGTTTAGCGCGGTAAAGTACTTGTGGCTGACTGCTGCCGCGCTGATGCTATCCTATACCTCTGTTAGTAGGTCACTGCGGCAGATGACAGATACCGTACAGAAAATAAGAGAACTCTTTGGGGTCAAAAGGAAACAATTTTTTTTAAATTTCACCTATTACATACTAAATTGGTAGAAAACGCAAGTTTGCTTTAACATGAATGTTTTACAGTTTCTTACCAGTCCTGACATTTCATAAAGAATGAAATCGGTATTATACCGACTGCAAAGGTGAATTTACAAAGGCAGCACGGGATCATTCAGTTCGCAGGAACAATTATGTTGACATTTTACGCAATGCACAACTTGGAAATACTTCATGCTCTGCTTATTAACGTGTAGTATATGAATATCTCAGTACCTGTTAACTAGGTTTGTTTCAATGAACATTGTTGGAGCACTGTAAAGACAATTAATTCAGAAAGCATGGAAGGCAGATGATGGCAAAATCGACCAACATCATGTCTTGATGTAAAAAGAACGGTATGAAATATATATTTTTCTTTGGAAATGAAGCGGTTTTTGCAAATGTGGCTCACGAACCCTGCCGCAGTACACACGTCGGTTTAGCATGGGAAAGAAAATGTATCTGGCTGGAGTATGAAGGTGGCAAAATGAAGTGCATCAGATAGTCATGAAGAGCAAAGACTGCCTGGAAAATGAAAATGGGTCAGTCTCCAGAACTTTGTTGGAAATGGGGGTCTCTCAGTCTGATTCAGTATAAACATGTGTTTACAATGATTATTCAAATGTTTCACATGTTATCAGGATTGCAATTCATTAGAGAAATGTCTGCAACAATTTTGTGAGAATATGGTTTGTTCTTGTGTCTTAAAATGTGTTGAAAATTATTAAAAACATCCAAAATCTCCGGCGGCGCCATTTTGTGACATGGCAATGTGTCTAAACATGAAGTGGTCAGAAACAAATAAGTACAAACCTGATTAAAATCCAGTACATACAGACCTGATCTATATTCATTCGTTGTGATAATAAAACATTGATCATCAGTAAAAATGGTACATTAAGATTGAAATATTACGCAAAATAACCCGCGTGACAGACGTAAACAACCCGTTCCTCTTCAGTGACGTATTTTTATTCATTCAAAGGCAAGCACATTCATGAATACACTACCACACTTTCTTTACTTGCAACAGGTGGTCAACACATCTACCTTCTGCAGCACATACACTCATTTTCTGAAAAAGAATGACTGTTCAACTATTTAAATGCAATTGACGTCGCATATTAATTTTCAGTTCCGCTTTTCTGTGTTACTTCAGTGCATGTAAAGACCCAATAAAAATATACATGTAAACAAATTTAGAACTGTTTTCACATAAATCATGCGGATTCATCGCGGGAAAGCGTAAATCGGTTTGACAAACACCCTTCAATCGTGTGTGTTTGAACACAGATTCAGAGAATGTGCTGTTTCCAACAGCGTGTGAGATGTACATATGTTACACGGAAATCTCTGATATGTTCATTCGCACCCCGTGGTTGCTATATTAAAACAACAACAACAAAACTGTGTATGTTAATTTCGTCGTTGTTATGGTTTGTTTGTACATTTATCTCTGATCCGATTAAGTTTAGACTCAATCACGGTTTCTGACACGTGGCGAGATGCGGTAATATACGGATGCTGGCGTAAGATTTCGAACCAAGTCAACGCATGTAGTTCAGTAAGACTGTTTTCAGTTGAAGACTTGTTGCATCAAAAGTTCCAAACTACAAAGTTCAAAGTAGAAAATCACCCCCTTAAATTACCTTGATTTTTGCTTTTGCTGTCTGGTGAAGTTTTATCACGAAATGATGTAAACTAGTTTATCAGTTCACAAGACAGACGAAGTGTGGAACGAAACACTGGGGAGAATTGATGTGAAAATGGAGTGCCTGCAGTGTTTCTGAAAAATAAAATCATCCAGGGTGGGGGAGTTAGTTTAGGTATTTTGGGTTCCATGTTACATATGTTCTAAGGTTTTAGGTAATCATTAATAAAATACATAGAAATTATTTTGCACAGGCTTTGTTTGAATGCATTGCATTGGCTAAGGATCGCGTGATAGATTCATTACTATCATTATTATAAATCCAGTAATTCAAACATCTGCGTCGGTAAAGTTAGTTTAGGTAACTTGGATTATATGTTACACGTGTTACAACAAAGTTTTACATAATCATTAATAAAATTTATGATCCATTGTTACCATCATGATTATTATTTATATCCCACGCTAAATCGACGTCTACTGCGCCAGGGTTCGTGAGTCACATTTGCAAATACCGGTTCATTTCCAAAGAAAAATATGTATTTCATACCGTTCTTTTCACATCAAGACATGATGTTCAATTTTGCCATAATCTGCCCTCCATACTTTCCCAGTTTATTGTCTGGACATAGCGCCGATAATGTTCACTGAAACCGAAACGGGTTAACACATATTTAGATATTTATATTCTGCACGTTAATAAGCGGAGCATGGAGTATATCCAAGTTGTGCATTGCGTAAAATATCAACAAAATTGTACTTACGAACTAAATGATCCCGTGCTGCCTTCGTAAATTCACCTTTGCAATGGGTATAATACTAGTAGATTTCATTCTTTATGATATGTCATGAATGGTAGGAAACTGGAAAACATTCATAAAAGCGGATTTGCGTCTTCTACCACTTTAGTATAAAATACATGAAATTGAAAATGTTTGTTTCCTTTTGACCCGAAAGAGCTCTGTTCCTGGCTTACTGTTCAGATTCAGTGACCTGCTCAGAGGTCAGCATCAGCGCGGCAGCAGTCAGTCACATGTACTGCACCGCGCTGAACGCTTTCCTCTGGCGACCCCTTATACCGCGCTTGCGTAACCTTCGCCTGTGCTTGCCTTGCGACTCTTTGTAAGGCGCTATCACACAGGCAGAAGTAATAAAAATATTCGATTCTGGACATTAAAAATCAAAATCTACCTATGTTTCCGCCCCCCTATTGTGGCCAACTTTATATCAGTGTGATCAGTATGATTTATTCTATTTTATCGTAAAAAGAACGGTTTTGTTGCAGACATTTTGACCTAACGCAAATTTTAATCTAAATTTCCTGGCCTATTATTCGCACCCTCTTAAACAGAGACGACAGACCAGAAAGACGCACAGCGCTCATTGTTAGAATGCTTGATCGCTACCAGGTGGATATAGCAGCCCTGAGCGAAACCAGGTTTGCGGGTGAAACCCAGCTGGAGGAAGTCGGAGGGGGCTACACCTTCTACTGCATTGGGAAGCCAGATGGCACCCCAAGAACCTCAGGCGTGGGCTTTGCCATACGGACCAAACTTGCACGACAGCTTGACGGCCTTCCACGTGGGATAAACGACAGGCTGATGACCCTGCGTCTGAAGCTGTCCAAGAATCGCTTCGCCACAGTCATCAGCTGCTATGCCCCGACGATGACCAACCCTGATGACATCAAAGAAGCTTTATACGAGGAGCTCAGCCGCACCATTTCAGTGGTAGACAGAAAGGACAGGCTGATCATCCTTGGGGATTTCAATGCCCGCGTCGGCGTGGACTTCTCCTCGTGGCCGAAAGTTCTAGGACAGCACGGCACTGGCAAGTGCAACTCCAACCGACTGCTTTTGCTCTCGCTCTGCACGCAGCATGGACTGACCATTACCAACACCCTCTTCCAACAAGCGGACAAGTACAAGAACACATGGATGCACCCCCGCTCCATGCAATGGCACATGCTGGACTATGTGATTGTCCAGCAGAGGGACAGAGGTGATGTTTCCATTACACGCTGCATGAGAGGAGCAGTCTGTTGGTCGGACCATCGCCTGGTACGCAGCAAGATGAACATCAGGCTTACACGCAAGCTCCAACCAGCCAGGCAGAAACCCCCTAGGAAGCTGAACATCCACCGCCTCCCTGTCACCAAGGACGTGCTGCAGCAGCAAATCTAAGTAGCTCTCCAAGAAATTCCTGCATAGACTGATGTAGAAGAGGTATGGAGCACCTTTAGAGATGCTGTGTACACAACAGCAGCTGACACACTCGGTTTTGTACAGAGGAGCCACAAAGACTGGTTTGACGAGAACTGACGACTCTGGAATCTCCAAGCTCCTGGACACACTGCATATACGGCATCAGGATCACATTTCCGATAAAGACTGCCAGAGGAAGGAGAACCAGTTCTTGCAAACCAAGCAACTTGTACAGAAGAGGCTGCGTGAGATGAAGAACACCTGGTGGGAGAGAAAGTCCGAAGAGCTTCAGTCCGCTGCTGATGCTCACGACATGAAGGCCTTCCATGATGGTCTCCGAGCTGTGTAATGGCCGAGAGTCACAGGATCAACCCCTGTCCGAGCCTTGGACCAGTCCACCCTCCTGACAGACAAGAAAGACATCCTTGCCCGCTGGGCAGAGCACTTCAACACCCTCCTCAACAGGGACTCGTCCGTATC
Source organism: Babylonia areolata (assembly GCF_041734735.1). Lineage (NCBI taxonomy): Eukaryota > Metazoa > Mollusca > Gastropoda > Neogastropoda > Buccinidae > Babylonia > Babylonia areolata. The sequence continues at coordinate 31,725,448 of NC_134894.1, forward strand.
AGACGAGGCAATTGCAGCCCTCCCACAGCTACCAGTCAGTGACTCGCTAGCTGCCCCTCCCACCAAGGTCGAGACCCAAAAGGCCCTGAAGCTTACAACGTCAGGAAAAGCACCAGGAGCGGATGGAATCCAGGCTGACATCTACAAGTATGGAGGCGAGGTGCTGACAGACAAGCTAACCGCCCTTTTTCAGTCTATCTGGGAGAGAGGGGAGGTCCCACAGGATTTCAGGGATGCTTCTATTGTCCACATTTACAAACGGAAGGGAGACAAAACATCCTGCGATAACCACCGTGGAATCTCTCTCCTCTGCATCGCTGGCAAGATCTTCGCCCGCATCATACTGAACAGACTGGTTGACCATGTCTCCAACACAGTCATCCCTGAAGCACAGTGTGGCTTCCGCTCAGGCAGGGGAACATGTGACATAGTGTTTGCCGTATGTCAGATGCAAGAGAAGTGCCGTGAGCAGAACAAGGAGCTCCACATGGCCTTTGTAGACCTAAGACCTTCGACACGGTGAACCGCCGTGGTCTGTGGAAGATCCTTCTAAAGTTCGGCTGCCCAGAGAGACTAATCCAGCTGATTGCGTCTTTCCACGATGGCATGCAGGCGAGAGTACAGGAAAATACTGACATGTCGGATCCGTTCCCTGTGGTAAATGGAGTGAAGCAGGGCTGGGTCCTGGCACCCACACTGTTCTCCATTCTCTTCTCTGCCATGCTGATTGACGCCTTCCAAGACTGTGACCGGGGCATCTACATTCAGCTTTGCATATATGGCAAACTTTTCCACTTGCGGTGACTCCACGGCAGGTGTTTGAGGCACTGTTGAGAGAATTCCTCTTCGATGATGAATGCGCGCTTGCTGCACACACCCATGAAGACATGCAGTTCATTATGGACAGGTTCTCAACCTCCTGCAGGCGCTTTGGACTCACCATCAGCCTCAGCAAGACCGAGTCCATGTACCAACCAGCTAGCTCACAGAATGCCAGTGCCTCCCCCCCCCCCCCCCCCCCCCCCCCCCCCCCCCCCCCCCCCCCCCCCCCCCCTGCAATCAAGATCAATGACACAGAGATCAAGGCAGTCGACAAGTTTTGCTACCTGGGCAGCACCCTAAGCAGCAATGGAGCCCTTGATGCAGAAGTGACGCTGCACATCGCAAAGGCCAGCTCCGCCTTTGGCAGACTCAACAACAGGCTGTGGAACAACAAAGGCATCAGGCTCAGCGCCAGGATGAAAACCTACAGAGCTGTTGTGCTGACCACCTTGTTGTACTGCTGTGAAACATGGACGACGTATCGCCGTCAAATTCAACAACTTGAGCAGTTTCACCAGAGATGCCTACGAAAGATCCTCGACATAAAGTGGCAAGACAGGGTCTCCAACCTCCAGGTCCTAGAGAGGAGCGGCCTGCCCAGCATCGAAAGCCTGCTGATCCAGTGCCAGATACCTTCTCTCTTCCACTTGCACCCCGAAAACCTCAACCACCTATTCAACACAGCCATTTCACCCACTCCAGGAAGACATTGTCGGGAATGGCCAGAGGGCAAAACTGATGCGGAAGTGAAGCTACTTATAGAAGAAAACAGTAAAGAAGAGGACATCATCATATACACAAATGGCTCAGTCACCAAAGATCAATCCGGTTGGGGATTCACTGCGAAACAAAATGGAAAAACAATTAGGGAAGACAATGCTGCCTACAAAGTCACAACCTTCAGCCTAATGGTGGAAGTTGAAGGTGTGACACATGCCCTCCAGTGGCTGTCGTCCATCCGTATGCCTGGAAACCAACATGCCATGATTCTAACCGACTCGATGAACCTCATACAGAAAATTGAAAATGGAATGGGAAGCCCAGAGTGGCATAAGGCAATGCGCAACTTTCAGAAAAGCTTGCATGGTCATACTGCCCCGGACATGCAGGTGTTAAGGGAAATGAGCGAGCTGACAGACTGGTTGGTAACGCAACACCAACGAGCGGCCTACATCTAGGAAAATCGGAAATCCTCAGAAAAGTCCAAGAATATCAAAAAGAACAGGTACAAGGCCATCACACCATCGATCGTCACACCATCGATCGCCTCAAATAAGTAAAGGCAGAGAGAGGGAGCGGCCGTAAGTCTAGTATGAAAGGTAGAGCACGATGCTTTGCAAATCAAACAAATGTCGGCATCATTTCCAAACCAACATTGCGCAAATTTCTTCAAAACGGAACAGAGTCTCCGTGGGCTTTTCCAAATGCAATAGACTGAGCAACACACTAGACGCCACGTTCTTGGAATCAGAGATCTTTTCCCATCCCTCTTGGGGTCAATCAGTGGCAGCCTCTATGCGTGTGTGTATTTTTGTGTATGTGTGGGCCTGTGTGTTTGAGTGCGTTTGTGCATGTGCGAGGGTGTAAGTGTACACAAGTGTCAGGAGAGTTTTGTGCACGTGCGTATGTGTGTGTGGGGTGGGTGGGGGAGGAGGGGCGAGGGGGGACAGATGATGAGGTATGTATGTGTATGCATGCCTACACTGTGTGAGCAACGGAATATTGGAACGTGCGGGTGTGCATATATATATATATATATATATATATATATATATATGTGTGTGGGGGGGGGGGGGGGGGGGGATATGGGCGTATATGTGTGTGCTTGTACAAGTAAGGATTCATCTGTGCGCGCGCGCGCGCGTGTGTGTGTGTGCCATGGAAGCTGCGATACGTAGCCTAGAAATGAGTGTGTGGAGGAAGTGGGTAGAGGAGGTGCAGGGTAATGTGTGTGTGTGTGTGTGTGTGTGTGATGGGGCTCATGTACGTTTATGTGAATTTAACTGTGCTTTCATGTCTGTGAAACTGTATGTTTGGTGCATATCTGTTATGCATATGTGGGTGTATGTGTGTCTCCATGTTTTACATTTATTTGCTTATTTATCATCATTGTTGTCTTTTACATTTATTTTATTATTATTATTATTACTTTTTTTTATAAAATAAAATTATTATTTATTTATTTATGCACGCTTATAGTTGACTTCATCAAGTTTTTGCGCCTTATACATATTATTATTAGTAGTAGTAGTTCCTTTTTTTTATGTATTTATCTATTATTTATTCACACTTTTTTTTTCTTTTCTTTTTTTTTCTCAAGGCCTGACTAAGCGCGTTGGGTTACGCCGCTGGTCAGGCATCTGCTTGGCAGATGTGGTGCAGCGTATATGGATTTGTCCAAACGCAGTGACGCCTCCTTGAGCTACTGAAACTGAAACTTCCACTTGCACTGCCCTATTGGTCCCTCAAGTTATGTGGCAAATGCTTTCTTGTCTGTAAAATGACCAGGAATCTAAAGTTGCGCCGATTTGGATTAACAGTGCCGCAACATAACGTTCCTTGTTGAACTGAATGATCTCTCAGTAACTACTCCAGGTAATGATCATCAAAATGAATTATATATCCTTGTTTGGCAAGTTGTTTTTTTACTGAGGCACTTGACGACATAATAAGCAAACCCAGATTTTGACATAATTCCTTTTCCAGAATAAATCTCATAATCATGATTATGTATCTTGTTTTCCCATTCCTTGAATCTGCAAGAACCCACAACTTCATTTCCCCACTGATCTGTTGCGTTCGTTTTTGACAAACTCTCGAAATGTAAATCCGTCCACAGTTTGAGACCATCATCTCAATCATCTACAGCAACATTTATACATCACTGACTAACGTTTCTTCTGAAATAATAAGCCGCCATGGCAAAACCGTCCGTGTGTCAGACGAGACTGGTGAGGTGGCATTTTGGTCCAGTAAGGCCGGTCCCAGAGAGACCGTTAACTAAGAGATTGGAAGCGAAGAGAAGGTGGCGAGGAGCGGGGTGTGGGGGAGAGGAGGCCGTCAGTCGCATCAACGAACTCCGGCACCAAGCTGGAACTGCTGCACGTGGCTTCATGAAGAATACATCACTGCCGGCCAGCCCAGCGAAGGGGGCTTCATCATTTAAGCCAGTTGGAGGCCGCCACGAGAGGTCCTTTGACTTAATGTCTCCCCAGGGCTTTGTGTCTGTCACCACTGTTCATCATCATCGTATCCTCTGCCAAGCGAACTCGCTTCTCCCCTCCTATTCCTTTTTATCTTCTGAAACTAGTGTCGTTAAACCAGTTTAACACACGCGCGCACAAAATACGTATACCTTACCGCCATGTGAGCGATAATTACACACAAGATATAAATTACCCATTATCTACTTTGCCTTGCATACACGCATTTCCACACAGCCTCACACCTGAGAGAGGCAAAGAAGTGGGGTGAAACGGGCAGACATGCAGACAGTCAACTCGGAAGGACGGACACATGAACCGTACAATTTTCAGGGCTTCCAAACTGTCACATAAAAACTGAGACATGAATTTTTATACCAATTATTTTGGGCTTCTGAAAACGTTACAGATTGAGGAAGATACCGTGCAGAACCATAACTTTACCTACTGACCCATTTCTTGGGCTTCCGAAACATTACTGATTGAGAAAGATACAGAACAATGAACTATACCTACTAACCCATTTCTTCTTCTTTCTTCTTCTTCTTCTTCATCTTGTTCAGTCTTCTTCTTCTGCTCCTTCTCGACGCCGCGAAGAGTCATTAGGACGCTGCTCAGAAGAGCTGTCCATCAGACTTCTCCATGTCTGTCGGTTGTGTGTCAAAGCCTGGGTCTCTGGAAATGGTTTGCCTGTCAAATTTGCAGTGTTATATGTCGATCGTTGTTTGTTGTTGTTGTATGTGTGTTTTTCTTTTTTGTTGTTGTTGCTGATGCTTTCTGTCTGCCCCTCCTTCCTCCCTCTGAACAGTTGGGAATTGTTTTGTTTTTTTAATGAACAAAAAGCACAGATAACAAAGAATACAACACAACACCATGAATACTTCACTGAAGAATGCACGGATCATAAAGAACCCACCAGGACATCTAAAGACTATCGATATGTTGCCTGACTGATCACGCAGAAAAGTAAATGGGTTCACTCAATGGACAACGTACGAATTGGGTATCCAAAATAAATCAACCCTCAAACTGACGCAGCCGTGTGGCAAAATATCATCTGACTGGAAACAATTCCTGACATCCGACACACAACAACGGATGTGTTGGGGAGGGAAGGGTTAAAACAGGGATGGGTTGGAGACGGGCTGGAGGGAGCGGGATACGGGCGAGGGTGGAGGGGGGCGGTGGGGGGGGGGGGTACATTGTGAAATATCTTTCACCATAGTGCATCTGCATAAGACTTGCCCGTCCTTCACCACAGCAGATTCATCTTCACAGTTACAGAGAGAGACACAGAGAGAGGGGAGGGTGGTGGGAGGGTGGTGGGACGGGAGGAGGAGAGGAAGCTTGCTAATGGTGAGAAATGCTTGCTAATAGAGGAAGGCTTCCTAAATACTGATTTTCTGTTTTCGCAATGCTTGCAACACACACATTCTCTCTCTCTCTCTCTCTCTCTCTCCTCTCTCTCTCTCACGAACACACCCATCCGCCCATCTACCCACCCACGTCCACATTCATGCAGCAACAGTTGCTCTCCCAGACTGACTGTCATGACGTTCAGCCGGTCAGCCTTAGCGCCAAGCCGCCCACCCGACGCTGTGCAGTGCGGCGTACTCTGTGATCAGTGCCCGCGGAGCGCAACAAGTGAAGGAGGAAGGCCTTGCGAGTGTATAAAGAGGCCTGTCCCCGTCCCGCCTCTTCCCACTCGCCACAGGCCTGCCTGGCTCAACAACCCTGAACCAGCTTTTCTGGCACAAGGAGACGGAGAGGATTAGATAAAAAGGACTCGGCACTTGGGTCAATAATTTTGCCTCTCCAATAACATTGACCACTTGACGGGGCAATCTTTCATTGAAGGCAGTCCCGCTCTAGAAGAAGAGACAAGCCCGGCGCCGTTTCTCTCACTTCCGCAATTGAGTTTTCACGCTCTCCGAGGCTCCTGCTCGTGCTCTTTCAGTTCTTCCAGAATCAGTTGTTGTCGAAGTCGGGTTGTTACTTTCTTTGACAAAACATACAAGTCAAGTCTAAGAGTCCGTGTAGGCTGGTAGGCGTTCTTTGCCGTGCCACATCCCCCATTTGAACACATTTGGCCGGCAAGAGCCGAATCGTTGTGACTCATCCATCAAAGGTCCTGTCAGAGACACCGGCATCATGTCGAAACTGTTCGTCGTGCTGTTTGCAACTCTCACACTTCTTGTCATTGGTGAGTTTGCCTGTGTGTTCGTCTGTCTGCCCGCCCGTGTGTCTCTGTCTCTCTGTCTCTCTCTTCCCTGCGGTCTCGTTCTGTATGTGCATGTCTTCCTCAGTTTTTCTGCCCTTCTCCCCTTTCTCTCTTCTTCATATTGTTGATGCTTTTGAATGGGTATGATATCATTGGTAACTATGTGGACGATATGGCTGTTGTTGAGGACTGGGTTTTGATGTTTGAAAAAATCACCACTCTCTCTCTCTCTCTCTCTCTCTCTCTCTCTCTCTCTCTCTTTCTCTCTCTACCACTTTACAGCTATTTTACATCATCTTTTAGCTCAAGAAGCATATCGTTGCAAAACCAAAATATTGTATCATAGATGGAAATAACAGTTAACACTAAATAACTAATCATGCTTCAACAAAGACTCAAAGAGAGAGAAAAAAAATTGACACACGAGAAGATGTCGCTCAAACAACCCGAATGAAACTGATTCTAGAGCAAACCATTCTGATTGAAAGCGAACACATGCCTGCAACACGGAAACTTTTCTGACTGATTGCCTCTTTCTCTGTCTGTCTCGATCAGTCCCTCGGTGTTTTATTCTCTGTCTCTGTGTCTCTCTATCTGTGCATTTATTATTTATTTTTGTTTTATTAGTTTCTCTGTCGCATTATTTCTATACTAACCGAAGCTATGCCAACTGTTTCCGATGATTGTTAAGGAACTGACTTTGCTTCTCTGACTTTACAATGGTATTACAATTTTGTGACATCTCGATCACTTAAAAAAGAAAAAGAAAAAAGAAAAGGCTTGGGATTGGCGTAACGAAATGCTGTTCACAGTCATTGCTTTTCCCTTTGAATAAAGATTTAATTCTTCTTTCGTTCGCTTCTATTTCTGTTTGTATTTTCGTTTGCTCTCTCTTGCCCCCACACTTTCCTGTTGGACCCATCGTACATTGTTCTCTTTTCCACGCTCCCTTTAAGTAAAAAAAAAAAAAGAAGAAGAAGAAGAAGAAGATGATGCTGATTTCTGTGAGCCAAAGCATACTTCAAGTGAAAATATCAGTTACAGAAGCACAGCGTGTTAAGCATTATGAAGACATGAACTATTAATCTCTGTTAACTTAGTCTGCACATTAAGCGGATGCCTAGGGGTAATGCGCCAAGCTACGAAGCGAGTGTCCACGAGTTCGTGCCCCGGACGGACTGCCTGGATTTTTACACCCTCGAGACATGGGCCTGGCTGCTAGTCTTTCGGATGAGACGATAAACTGAAGTCCCGTGTGCAAAATGCACTTAGATTGTATCAGCCTATCCTAAACGATTCTAACCAAACCAAACCAAACCTAACCTTACCTTCTTCTTCTCTCTGTGTCTCTCTCGATCTGTGTGTCTCTGTCTGTCTCTCTTTGTTTCTCTTTCTCTCAGTCTCTCAGTATCAGTATCAGTATCAGTAGCTCAAGGAGGCGTCACTGCGTTCGGACAAATCCATATACGCTACACCACATCTGCCAAGCAGATGCCTGACCAGCAGCGTAACCCAACGCGCTTAGTCAGGCCTTGAGGAAAAAAAAAAATATATATATATATAAGCGTACATACATAAATAAATAAATAATAATTATGATGAAAAAAAATGAAAAAAAAGGTAGTAGTAATGAAAATAAGGATAAAATAATAATAATAATAAATAAATAAATAAATAAATAAGACAACAATGATGATAAATAAGCAAATAAATATAAAACATGAAGACACACATTCACACACACACCCACACATGCATAACAGATATGCCCCCAAAACGCAGTTTCATAGATATGAAAGCACAGTCAAATACATATAAACGTACATGAGCTCCAACACACACACACACACACACACACACACACACACACACACACCACAAATTTCCCTGCACCTCCTCTACCCCCTCCTCCACACACTCGGAGTTTCTAGTCTATGTATCGCAGCTTCCACGGCACACACACACACAAAAAAACACGCACACGCACACACACTCACACACACAGATGAACACTTACTTGTACAAGCACACACACACACGCCCATATCTCCCACCCCCAACCCCCCACACATATATACAAAGATATATATATAATATATACGTTCCAATATCCTGATGCTCCCACAGTGTAGGCATGCATACACTCACATACCTCATCCTCTATCTCACCTCCTCCCTGCACCCCCACCTCCCCCTCACACACACACACACACACACACACACACACACACACACACACACACACACACACACACACGCACAGAACTCTCCTGACACTTGTGTACACTTACACTCTCACGCATGCACAAACGCACTCAAAAACACAGACCCACACATACACACAAACACACACATACACACACGCACAGAGGCTGCCACTGATTGGCCGCAAGAGGGATGGGAAAAGATCTCTGATGCCAAGAATGTGGCGTCTAGTGTGTTGCTCAGTCTACTGTATTTGGAAAAGCCCACAGAGACTCTGTTCCGTTTTGAAGAAATTTGCGCAATGTTGGTTTGGAAATGATGCCGATATTTGTTTGATTTGCAAAGCATCGTGCTCTACCTTTCATGTTAGACTTACGGCCGCTCCCGCTCTCTGCTTTTATTTCTTTGAGGCGATCGATGGTGTGATGGCCTTGTACCTGTTCTTTTTGATATTCTTTGACTTTTCTGAGGATTTCCGATTTTCTAGATGTAGGCCGCTCGTTGGTGTTGCGTTACCAGCAAGTCTGTCAGCTCGCTCATTTCCCTTAACACCTGCATGTCCCGGGCAGTATGACCATGTGAGTTTTTTTATCTGAAAGTTGCGCATTGCCTTATGCCACTCTGGGCTTCCCATTCCGTTTTAAATTTTCTGTATGAGGTTCATTGAGTCTGTTAGAATTATGGCATGTTGGTTTCCGGGCGTATGGATGGACGATAGCCACTGGAGGGCATGTGTCACAGCTTCAACTTCCATCGTTAGGCTGGAGGTTGTGACTTTGTAGGCAGCATTCTCTTCCCTAATTGTTTTTCCATTTTCTTTCGCAGTGAATCCCCAACCGGATTGGTCTTTGGTGACTGAGCCATCTGTGTATATGATGATGTCCTCTTCTTTACTGTTTTCTTCTATGAGTAGCTTCACTTCCGCATCAGTTTTGCCCTCTGGCCATTCCCGACATTGTCTTCCTAGAGTGGGTGAAATGGCTGTGTTGAATAGATGGTTGAGGTTTTCGGGGTTTTTCTCCCATTCTTTTGTTTCTTTCAGGTCTTGTAGTCGGCATACTAGCTGGATTGTGTCTTCTGCTTGCCCCATCCATGATCTTCCTCGCCCTAGACGGCTGCCTTTTGGTTCTTTGACTGCGTCATGCAGTGGGTTTTGAGGGTTTTCTAATGCTTTGAAGTAGGTCTTGACCTGTTCTAACTTGTTTCTGGCCTGCACTGAAGGAAGGTCAAGCAGGTATCGCATGGTTTCTGTGGGCGTGTCTTTTGTTGTTCCAAGGATCAGCCTCATAGCTTCATTTTGTACTCTTTCTAATTTTAGGAGGTTGCTTTGAGACGGTGTTGTTAGCCCAAGTCCGTAGTCGATCACACTGAGGACGAGTGATTGGTATAGCAGGAAGAGGTGGCGTTGTTCAATACCTTTGGTTGCCATTATAAAAATCCCCAATCCCACGGCTTTCATACAGTACCAATGGGATGAATGGCTGTTGGGTTAAACAGTCACTAACTGTATGCAGTCTGGCCTTAGGGCGACACCAGGCTGACGGACTCCACACAGATGGACATCCATTGCCCTTCCCTGATAAGAGGCTCTGTCAGGGCGACCGAACTTTTCCCTCACCACATAGAACACCCTTCTATGGATACTTACAAAACCCTGTCTCGCGTGCACCTCGGGGATCAGCTGCATAGCACGAGACATAAATTCAGATCCCCAAAACCCCAAAACAGGCGTGGCAAAAGAGGTGGGAAAAGATTGTGCTTAGGTAGGAGAATGACAAAAGCAGAGCGACTGTCAAAGAAATTCTTTAGAATCGGCAGTTGGAATTGTTCCAGCGCGAGAATGAGAATCTCAACAATTGAGAAATTGGCATATGATTTTGACATTTTATGTCTCCAAGAGACCAGGACAAGTGCAGACAGACCAATACATTTTGAGAATTTCACAGTCTTTCAAAGGAATGAAGGAAGAGGAGTAGCAATCATACTGAACAAAAACCTAAAAAACAAAGTTTCCACCATAAATCTAGAGAAATGGTGTAGCAACTCATGTGAACTAGTGGGGGTGCGTCTCGAAAAACCTGACGGAATTCACAAAAGCATCGTGCTCATCAATGCCTATGTTCACCCAGGAACCTGCACAACAAAAGAGGATTGGGCCTTTTTAGAGGAAATAGAGAACGAACTTGGAGACTCAGTCATTATCTGTGGAGACCTCAATGCAAGATCCAAGCTATGGGACCAGCGGAACACCAACCCACAAGGACTCGCACTTGAAGGAATGATAGGGGAAATTCTTCTTAGCCCATTAACAACCACATCCCCAACTCGCCTTGGAACAAGACAAGGGGACAGTGACAGTGTGATCGACATCGCTCTAACATCTCCAAAATTCAGAGCAGAAATGAATGCAGAGACGCTTCCACACCAAGGCAGTGACCACCTCCCGGTAGTTTTCAGTCTACAGAAACTGTCAGACAAACGCTGCATGAAACCGCGTGATCCATTTCAGTATGAAACCAAAGAGACAACCGTCATCGAAAAATTAAGACGCAGAAGAAACAAAAGAACGGCACTGAACAGGATGCAAACTATTCAGCCCCCATGGTGGAATACCGACACAGAGAGAGCCTGGATAGAAAAACATGCGGCTGTCAAACTTTGGCAAAAAGAAAGAACAAAACCATCTCCAGACAAAGATATTGAAACAAAAATGAAAGAAAAAACTAAACAGTTTGAAACCATTGCTCAAGAGGCCAAAAATGACAAGTGGAAACAGTTTTGCGAGGCACTCAGTTATGACTCAACATTGACAGAGTTCTGGCAATTTTGTCGTCGCATGGAAGGGAAAACGTGCACAACAACAACCCCAGACAGGGTAGACACTGACGGAACCAAGCTTAAGACAAACGAAGAAAAAGGATCCGCCCTGCTCAAACGTTTCATACAACAGAGTGATCAAAGAAACTTAGATGAGAAAAAGAAATATGTTGAGGAGTTAAACCAAACCCTTATGCAGACTGGACCTGATGATGACTTGACAATAGATGATCTAAATGAAGCAATAGCTAAATGCAAGAAAGAATCTGCCCCTGGCCCAGACAAAGTTCGCTACTCGGACATCAAGGAACTATCGGAAGAAGACAGAAGCAAACTTTTCAATCTATATCAAAACAGTTTCCACAATGGACATGTGCCGGAGGACTGGACACACAGCTTCTTAAAACCCATACCAAAACCAGGAAAGGACCATCATCAGGTAAGCGGCTACCGGATCCTAACCATGCAAAACATCGCTGGAAAGCTCATGGAACGCATGATAGCCAGGAAACTTGCAAGGGATCTTGAACACAGGCACATTCTCCCTTCAAATCAAGGTGGTTACAGAACAGGCAAGTCCACATGGGAAAATGCAGCTGCTTTTGCATATGAGGTGTATGAAGGATTTCAAAGGAAAGAAGAAACACTAGCAGTAGCAATCGACCTTGAAGATGCCTACAATAAAGTCCAGTTTGCACACCTCATGGAGCTGCTACTAAGGTATGGAGTAAGTTTGACACTGACAAGATGGATAGCAGCAGCGCTTCAGGAAAGAACCGTCGTCCTATGCCTCGGAGATTGGATGTCTGCACCTTCTAAACTATCCATGGGACTGCCACAAGGGTCTCCGCTCTCTCCCGTCCTCTACAATGTCTACACGAAGGGCCTTGCAGACTTAAACAACAATGGAATAGCTCGGGTGCTTACTCTTGCGGATGATGGCCTGGTCTTCAAAACTTCGAAAGATGCTCAGGAAAGAACCAAAGCCGTCCAGAAACAACTAAACAATATTGTTCAATGGTGCAAAGACACAGGATCTTCCATCAATCCAGCGAAAGCCCAAACGTTGCTGTGCACCCTGAACAACAGAACCGCGAGCAAAGCACCACCTTCTGTGTCATTCGATGGGATTCAGATCGAGAAAACTGAATGCCTACGCTACCTAGGAATACACTTCGACAGGATGCTGACCTTCAGAAAACATACGGAAAATACTGTTCTCAAATGCAAAAAAGGCCTTTCAGTCTCTCAACTCTGTGAAAGCCATTGACGTGCCGCACAGAAAAACCGCTCACCAGATTTCTCCAAATCTGTTCATCTCATGGAAGCGATCAGAAGGGATTAATTTGACGAGGATTTTTTTTTCTTTTTGAAACTGCGTGTACTATGAAACATTGGGGAGACAACACACACACACACACACACACACACACACACACACACACACACACGCACGCACGCACGCACGCACGCACGCACGCGCGCGCGCTCTAAAACAAACAGGATGAAAACACACACACACACACACACACACACACACACACACACACATATATATATATATATATATATATGGAGGATTGGAAGCCACCGCCACGCCATCAAATTTTAGATTTCAAACACGACATAATAATAATAATAATAATAATAATAACATGTATCACAGAAAAAGACGATAAACTGTGGCCCCGTGTGCAACATACACTTAGCACTCGTAACAAAGCCCACGACAACAAAGGGGTTGTCCATGGAAGAAGTCTATAGAAAATTCCGCTCTGATAATGGACCCCCAGGGAGTTTCTTGCTTACACACGACTTACATAGGCGCGTCTGTATCATGGACAATATACGCCCGTGGGTGCGTCACACGATCTGTAATCTCGAAGTTGATTGGCTCTCCGTATTTGCCTGTAACGAAGGCGATCGAGAGAGGCAGAACGTTCAGACAGCAGGCTTCGTTTTTTCGACTTTTTGCTTCATATTTTAGTTTTCTTGTAGTGCATGCGATGTTGTTTCATTGTGCAGTGCTGGTTGTAGCAATGGAGGTAATTAATTGAAGAAGTGGACAGCAAACTGTGATAGCCATGATGTTCCGCACGGAACTCCCGAGTGCTTGTGCGATGCACCTTACGGGTAATCATCTTTGTAAGACTGAAACATTTTTTTAAACTCACTCAGTACGGCCAGTCCTCTCTTCTCCTCTACACAGACCCCTCGGATGTCCAGTAGGTGTCTCAATGACCCAACCTTTAGCTTCCGTCGTCAGAATTGTGGTATTCTTTGTCAACATTCACCTCTTCAGTGTAAGAGCCTTCCGCTGGTAATATTTTGATGGTGGTTATTGGGGTGAAACGCTGTTAACGTCGTCTCTTTCGCCGTTCGTATGGAGAAAGTTAATGAGTAAACAGTTCAGCTTTTTTCTTTTTCTTTTTTTTTTTCTTTTTTTTTTTTGTGGGTAAAGGATGATGGTGAATGCTGCTTTTCCTCTCTCCATCACACTCTTCAGTGACAGTCTTATGCATACATATACCATGTGTACATCTGTAGTCCTGGTGTGTTCATCATCATGCACCAGTTGCAGTCAACCAAACATTACAATAATGAATAATGTTAAATCAAACTATGAAACGAAACGTTAGTGATTTCGATACTTGAACAAAAAAACAACAACTCAAGTATACATTTTTTTCTTTTAACAAGTCGTATCCTGTTTGTGGATGAGACAATGAAAAGATGTATGATTAAAAGCAAATCAGAAATCATTCTTCGTGTTGATCACTGTCCACAAAACACACAAAAAATATCTTACTGGCGACATGTTCGTCAAACAGACCCTCTATCCCTTTCTTCACGTGAAAGAACTATTTCAACGCCTTTGGGGTCCACAAACGCAGGGACTGAAGAGACCAAGTGTCGAGGTCCGACATACATGTTTGCATCTTTTTCTCAATGTCGATCGCCTTTGGCATTGCTCGCATTTGGGATAAAAGTTAGATGCACATACGCAATATCCTTGAATGCCGCGGAACTCTCCAGGGGTCTATCAAATTCATACACTTGCAGACGGGGAAAAAATGGTGGCGATATAGTGTGGCGCGGACGCGCTCTCCCTCATCTCGAAATCTGCTATCATGAAAAAGTAATCCAACACACAGTCAATTAAAAAAAAAAAAAAAAAAAAGGAGAAGAAGATGCAGATGGAGGCAGACGGATAACCTGTTTCACTTTTAAATTTTAGAATTTGCATATGCAATAAATTTTATCCCGTGTTTTAAATCATATAAATAATGAGGTTCTTGTTTCACTTTTCAAGTAGGCATATATATAATCCATTTTATCCCGATTTTAGGAATATGTACATTATGAAATTAGTTCACTGAAGTTAATTTTTGAAATTGTGATTCAAGATATTACGATTTTATATTGTTTCGCGCTCTTGTTAAAAATGAGTCAAATTTATTTTATGATGGTAAATTAAATAAGCAACAACTGCTCCCCCCACCCCACCCCCCGCCCCACCCGTCCCCTCCCCCATTTTTTACGATGAGCCCTTTATGCAAAGAAATACAAATGATTGTTTTCATGAATGTGACTTCTAGAGAAAAGTAGCTGCAGAAGTGTGAGGAAAAGGTGGAGGTTGCCAAGATGTTAAAGTAGTCCTAATTTGGTTTTATCAACGAAAAACAACAAAAAACAATAAAATAAAATAAATAAACAAATAAAATCTAGCACCATCAACAACTATGTTGTGGGGTTTTATCATTACACATTTTTATCCTGTCATTTAAGACTTCATCAACATCCTTACTGAATTCAACCTAACCTACCCTAACCTTACATAACCTCGTCAAATCTAACCTTCTCCTCCTCCTTCTTCTTCTCATTCTTCTTCTTCTCTCCAACTCTCTGTCTGTCTGTCTGTCTCTTTCTCTGTCTGTCTGTCTCTCTCTCTCTTTCTGTCTCTCCTAACCTCATCTAATCTAAACATTCCTTCTTCTTCTCCTTCTCACCTTCTCCCTCACACACACACACACACACACACACACACACACCTCTATGCAGAGTCATTGACGTGCTACACAGGAGAATTGTTCACCGTGCAGATTCCTCCAAATCTGTCGGCTGTGTGTCAAAGCCTGGGTTCCCGCAGAGGATTTCCCTGTCCATTCTGCACTGTTGTACAGTCCATCGTTTTTTGTCTGTCTTCCCATCCGTTTGTCCCGCCCTCAACAGTTCCTCGGAGGATTGGAAGCCATTCCCAAACCATCAAATTTCAGAACATGACAACTGATTTTTTTTTTCTTCCACAAAACGCAATAACTCCGAAACGATGCGGGGGAATCTCTGTGGCTTCAGTCACGCTTTCTTTTCTTTTCATTTTCTTTTTTTCTTCTTTTTTCTTTCTTTTAATATGAAAAAAGAAAACCGCCAAAAAGTTTAAATCGGTTGAGGTTGACAATATCATCGCCGACACGGGTTTGCGGGTGGAGAGATTCCATTTCAAAACATAACCAGCGCAAAATTAAGATAAGATTAGATAAGATAAGGTAAGATAAGAATAACTTTATTATTTCCAACTGGAGAAATTTGGTCAGGTGCATCATTACAACATAGAAAAGTAAACAACATGGGGACCGTAACTGTAAAAGTCAACAACAGCTTTTACGAACATAACGAAGACACAAATGTAAAAATATCACATATACCGTTTCATTCATTCATCCACAAATGGCAGGTAATAACTAATATTCTTAATGTAAGAACAGAAAGAATAAAGAAACATTACTTTGAATATAATTATGGGTATAGCCTACTATATTGCACATTGATTATAATAGATAAGAATAAAGATAAATTACATCAGGTGCGGGAAAACACAACCAGGTAATCAGCACACACCCATACCCCCCCACCCCCTCCCCACCCCCACACACGGATTATTTGATAAAACAGGAGTAATAAACATATGTTTTCAAATAAAAGCATTTCGTATATTCGCTTTAAAAACACTGCAATTAATTATTACATCGTAATTATTAACAGAAATGTATATAGAATATGAACGTTAACATTAGGCATATTGCATTGTACATTCATCCTGCATATTGCACATTATTTATCATACATACTGCACATTCGTAATAACTAATTCACACACACACACACACACACACACACACACACACACACACACACAACACGAACAAGGTACAACCTATCATGCACGGACTTTCACACGTCTCACATGAGAGTGCGCGTACGCGCACACACACACACACACACACACACACACTTCTCAATAATTTAAAAGGTGGATTGAACGTGGAATAAAAGTCTTCAGAGCTCTGGATTTCAACTTAAGAGTTCTGAAGCGTCGTCATGACGGCGATACTTTGCTAAACCATGGGTGTCTTCACTTGCTATCTGCCTGCTTTTCTTAACCACTGGCTTCTCATACAGCTCTTGCATACTGGCTTGTTTCACTCCCACAATTTTACTGCACACACTCATGGCATCGTTCAAAACACGCTTACTCCTCACTCCGAAACTTCCATACCAGCACAAAAATGAAACTGTGAGCACGTACTCGATACAACATCGATAGTAACTTTGAAGAATATTTGAATTTATACCAGTATTTCTAAGTTTATTTAAACAACAACAACAACAACAAATCTTGATTGACATTTCTTATGAATGGAATCAACATTTCTGTCAAAAGTCAGCTTATTGTGTAAGATGGTCCTTAAATATCATTATGTACTTTGCTCTGCTCCCCCACCCACACCACCCCACCCCGCCTCCCCGCTCCCCCTCCCTCTCAGCAAACCCTCTCCTGCTTCTCGTCCCCTCCCCCATCCCCCCGCAAAGTTTCCACCCACCCACCCCTCCCCTACCCTCCCTTGCCAAGTCCTGCATACACGTGTAGCTGTGCGGAAGCTGGCAAAACCAATGAATAGTTACAGCAGTTTTTGGACGAAAATCACTTGGGATGGTGATCCGAACGCTAACTGATTTCCCGTCAGCTTGGGGGACTAATGTGATTTGTTGGCAAGGGTTTTCCCGAAGCTTGCTGTCGCTTGGTTCACTAACTGCATCGGATATATACAACCGCTGATGACAATCACAATGGCGGCTCGCTTTTCTCCTATCTGCAACACACACACACACACACACACACACACACACACACACACACGCACACACGCATACATACACGCATGCACGCACACACACACACAGACACACATTTTGCTCTCTCTTTGCATAACTGGGTTAAATTCATGCCGACTGTCTTGCTACTATCCTATACCTCTCCTTAAAAATTACATTACTACGCAACTGTCCCCGCACACACTGACAACTTCACATGCCACTGATTGGATAGATGTTAAACCGAATCGTTGTGGCAAATAAAAAAAAATTAAAAAACCACCACCACCACCACCACCACCAGCCAACAACAACAACCACCGAGTTAAATGGATAACACACACACACACACACACACACACACACACACACACACACACACACACACACACACACACACTGTCTCTCTCTGCCTCTGCCTCGCTGTATATATCTCTCTTTCAGTCGATATATTCGTGTCTTTCTCTTCTTTTGTCTAACGTAACTGTTAGTAGACAGACTTAAACTTTAAACTGAAGAATGCGTGCGCGCCCACACGCACATACACACACACGCAGATATGCGCGCGCGCACACACACACACACACACATACACACACACACACACACACACGCGCGCGCGCGCTCTCTCTCTCTCTCTCTTTCTTTCTTTCTTTTCTTACATCCAACATCACTTTTGGTGGACAGACAAGCTGAAGAACACACACACACACACACACACACACACACACACACACACACATACACGCGGAATGCGCGCGAACCCCTCTACCAACATATACACACACTCATACACATTTGCACACACATACACAATCGCACGTTCACTGTTTCCTATTTTCAGCGTCGTTTGTAATTCAAAACAACAAAACAACAACAACAACAAAACTATTGCACCTTTTGTATTCCACAATCATGTTGTTTTGTTTGATAATTGTTCACTCGGTGGCGGAGAAGAGCACCGTCTTGCGAATCCATACACACAGCATAGCTCATGTTTCTGTGCCTGTGTGCCTGATCAGATCAAGCTGACCACTCAATGCTTTGCACACCGTCTTGTATTGCATTGTATTTCTCTTTTTACCACAACAGATTTCTCTGTGTGAAATTCGGGCTGCTCTCCCCAGGGAGAACGCGCCGCTACACTACAGCGCCACCCATTTTTTGTATTTTTTCCTGCGTGCAGTTTTATTTGTTTTTCCTATCGAAGTAGATTTTTCTACAGAATTTTGCCAGGAACAACCCTTTTGTTGCCGTGGGTTCTTTTACGTGCATGCTGCACACGGGACCGCGGTTTACCGTCTCATCCGAATGACTAGCGTCCAAATCACCACTCAAGGTCTAGTGGATGGGGAGAAAATATCGGCGGCTGAGCCGTGATTCGAACCAGCGCGCTCAGATTCTCTCGCTTCCTATGCGGACGCGTTACCTCTAGGCCATCACTCCACTCTTGACCTGACATAATGCGCCGTGGCGGAAGCGTTTAGACGTTGGACTTTCTGATCCATCGTTCTCCAATGGTCAAGATCCGAGAACAAAATTTCCACATGGCGTTGTGTCCTCGATGAAAATTTAGTTCTTTTACTCTTCTTTCCCTGTCACTCCACCCAGGTGAGAATGTGCGTAACTGACTTCAATTGCGGGATGGTTAAAACAGCGGAAAGAGAGGATACGTGTTCTCCTTCCTATGCCGAGCCCCTAAGACAGAGTGGATATGAATCACTGGCCGTAACAGACTATAAGTTCTGTTAACTATAACTTATATATATATATATATATATATATATATATATATATATATATATTATAACCCATTTTAAACACCCAGGTATTATGTACAGCGATCCATCATTTATTGGCAGGCATCACTATGTTATCATTAGGGAGAAGTGGGGAGAGGCTATATATATTTGGTAGCATCCAATATTATTGGCCCCCTGTTCAGACTCTTCTCCGCTCCTCCGCCTCCCCTCACTGTGTCTAGGTGGGACACGGACGTTAGGTCCCACGAAAGTTTCAGTTTCAGTAGCACAAGGAGGCGTCACTGCGATCGGACAAATCCATATACGCTACACCACATCTGCCAAACAGATGCCTGACAAGCAGCGTAACCCAACGCGCTTAGTCAGGCCTTGAGAAAATTGCTCTCCCCGGCGAAAGCCCACGATTTCACGCGGTCACATGATTTCTCTCACTTTGAGATACATCATGGGATTGCGAGAAAGTGTTGTCGCTGACCTCCGACGTTTTCTCTCAATTGCGAGAAATCGTGGAGGCGCCCTTCCTCAGTCCCCCGCCCCACCTCCCCCCACACGCACACCTAATTGTTTACACTCACACTCTCTTATTCACTCACTCACTCACATATACATACATGCGCACATTTTTTTTTAAACCAGTACTGTGCCATCACCTTCACTATCTTCATTAACGTCATCATCATTATCATGATTATCGTTGTCGTCGTCCCCCTCTCTCTCTCTCTCTCTCTCTCTCTCTTTCTCTCACTTTTCTCTAAGATTTGTGTTGGTTAAAGACAAGAAACGAACCCAGATGACATAGGAAATGTTTTTGATAAAAAAATATATATATATTAAGTGGGACTTCGCACGCTTTCAAACACATTGTGAGAAATGGTGCCTCCCCTCACCGCCCCCCCCCCACCCACCCCTCCACACACATACACACACACACACACACACACACACACACACACCCTTGTCCGCCCACGATTTCTCGCAACTGAGAGAAAACGTAGGAGGGGAACGGCCACACTTTCTAGCAGTTCCACGATTTCTCTCAAAGTGAGAGAAATCATGGGACTGAGAGAAATCGTGGGTTAACACCCCTCCCCCCCACCATCCCCCTCCATCTAACCCTCGCACCGCCCCCCGCATTTCTTCTTCTTTTTTTTTCTTTCTTTTTGTGTGTGTGTGTGTGTGTGTGTGTGAGGGGGGTGGGGGGTCTGTTCTTTAGTCAGTAGCTGATTAATCAATTATGCAGTAGTTAATTATCATTACGTCCACTCCTCGTCCCTCTCAGTATACCTCTTCCCGCCCTGCCCTTCTCTTGACCCACGAAAGGTCGCCTCTGAGGGACAAGTGTCGCCACCTGTCCCCGATACTATTGGGAAATCATGTGTCTGTCGACCGTCGGTTAATTGTATTCGTTGCTGATGTGTGTTTAGTCTTCTGCTGGCCGCTGTTAATGCCCTGTCGAGCACCAGGGACTTTACGGGTTGGTGGCAATTTGGGTTTGAAAGTGTAATCAGTTTCGCTGGGAGTGACATTTCGGTATTATGAAAGTGAAATTATTGTCGCTTTCGTAACGAAATGAATGACATCAGTCTGACTAACAGTCTGAGAACGCACTTTGCTTGCTTATGCTTATAGGTTATTGAATATAATGACAGTCGCCGATGTTCTCGTGGGATCACTTTGAATCCATAGCCAGCCACTTCTACAGGTAGGTAGACCAACCTATCGCACACGAATAACCAACTATGCTTTTACATCTATCTATCTATCTATCTATCTATCTATATATTTGTTGATAATAATTCTGGAATATATTGTTGTTTTTTTCGTGTGGGGGTTGTTGTTTTTTGTTGTTTTGGGTTTTTTGTTTTGTTTTGTTTTGGGGGGAGGGTGTTTGTTTTTTTGCACTGCATTGGTGCCCTGTTGAGGCACGCGTTCAGTACAACGTGTAACGACGATGCTTTCAGCAACAAATTGGCATACATCATAATCATCTTGAACAGTAAAAAAAAAAAAAAAAAGAAAGAAAAAAAAAAGAAGAAAATCTCTAGGACATTTATATAAAAACACATTCGTCCACTGGTTGCCTAAACACGTACATACGCGCACTCGTGCAGTGGCGTGTGAACGCCCATGTACACACACACACACACACACACACACACTCATATACACACACGCGCTTGCTTGCAGAAGCCCACACGCGCATGCGCGCCTACATCGTAAATTCTGACGAAAGCTTTTTGACTTGAAAGCTTTTTGACTGTCCCACGAGCATTGAAACAGCGGAGAAAGGATATGTTTGACAGTCGTAAACCACGTGATCACATTTTGGATATCTGTCCGTTTGATGACAGCACGCCGCTCTGACCTTCAAAAAGGTTTAGATTTTTTTTTTCAATACTCACATAAAGTACACATGAGAAAGGAAGATCTTGAGCATCCACTATACAGATCACGTGACAAAAGGTGAGATCCATAGCAAGATCCAGCAAGCGATAGATCCTCATGATGCCCTCCTCATAGTCATCAAGATACGGAAAATGAAGTGGTACGGACATTTCCCGCTCAACAGGACTTTATAAAGACCATCTTGCAAGGGACTCATAGGTATCCCTAGACGAGGAAGACAGAGGGCGAGGTAAGAAGACAATATCCAAGAACGGAGAAGTATGCATCTGGCGGAATCACAGAGAGCCGTAGAAGACAGAGAAAGGCAGAGGAGAGTGATGGTGTTGCCTCATGTATGATAGTTAGTCATGTCCGACTATGACCATCAGAACAACAGAGGAGGCAACTGCTGTCGTGACTATTTGGGCAAAAATTTGATTATCGCGGATAGTGTCTTGCGCAAGTTACATTCCCACTCTCTCGGCCAAGAGGGTTTGAGGACAGTCGGCGTTGGGATGGTTCCCAAAGGCCAACTAGCCCCCAAGGCTGCAGCACTAAGAGGAAACGCAATTTTGCCTCTTAGTTTGAGAGTCATAGTCCTTCAAAAAAGACTAAGCTGTAAATGATTTCCCATTACAACTGAGAAACCATTGGTAACACAGCTCTCACTGCCTTCACTTGTGCTGTAACATCAGTAGAAGTCAAGGGATAAATAACAGGTAACACAAAGAACAGAAATGCACCCAATCAACGATAGAAAGCAAAAGAACATATTAGAAATAAATTTTAAAAATTCAAGTAACGCAGACAACACTTCTGAATCATATGACAGATGTGTGTAAGCAAAAATCGCAAAAATAGCCTAATCTTTATTTTTGGGCTTTACTCGGGCGACAATTCACAGAAAGCAGGCATTGTGTTGTGCAGCGCTTTATTACATTTTTGACAACGTCATCTGACATTTTAAATGAACTTTTACTCTCTAAGCAAATTTCCGGGAGATGATGTTATTAAAGTTCGCGTTGCAGAAAATAAAGAAAGCGGTATCTTTCCCTTTTAGCCAACTGAGAATGCTACTTCAAGAGTTTGTAGACATTTTGTTTGGAACAGTTCTTTCTTCATTCGCTTCTGCGTATGTATGTATGGATGACTGTATGATAAAATGAAAGATATCATATATATGATATCATATATATATATATATATATATATATGTGTGTGTGTGTGTGTGTGTGTGTGTGTGTGTGTGTGCTAGACACAGTGTTATCAGACACTTTCCTCGAGTGAAGACCACTATCCCCTGTAGTGTTTTCTGGTCTGTATCCACCCGTCTGACTTGACGGTCGTGTTGACTGTATTGAGCGCCACGAGTTAGCAAACTGCTTGACACGGTGTTTGTCTGAGAAATGGGCTCGAGTTGGGTTGTCTCTCTTGTCTTTGTCTTTCCCTCGGTCTGTCTTTCTCTGCCAGACAAGATAAACTGATTTCTCTTTCGATCTCTTTCTCTCTCTCTCTCTTCCCCCATCTTCCCCCCCCCCTCTCTCTCTCTCTCTCTCTCTCTCTCTTTCTTCCCCCCCCCCCTCTCTCTCTCTCAGATCGATTTTCTTTTGGCTTGCCCTAGATATAAAACCACCCGAGATTAATCAATTCCCGACAAATTCTCTCCACAACCCTGAATGTTCAGATTTAGTCGTTAATGTCCAACTCGAATGAATCTTTCGCGAAAAGACTTGCAGTGATGGTGCTAAAACCATTCTCCTTCGTACAAAGCTGTGCTGACAATACGAAGTGAAAAATTATGATAGTATTTAAGAAACTTTTGTTCTTGGTGCAAATTTTCGCCCCTATTATAATGGGCCCGAGGCCTCTGCACTTTAACCATTCTGAGTTTGGAGTTCTCTCAATATCCAGCTCCCCCCCCCCCCTCGCTCTCTCTCTCTCTCTCTCTCTCTCTCTCTCACACACACACACACACACACAAACGACGGACTAATACGATATAATGTTTGTCTGTCTGTATAGCTATCTATCTCTGTTCTCTCTATCTCTCTCTCTCACTCACTCACTCTCTCTCTCTCTTCTATCTATCTATCTGAGATACACTGGACTGGTGGACTAATGAAGTGGTCTGCGGCACACCACAGAATGCAGTGTCCTACAATGGTTTGACCATTAATTTTCATGGTCACACACACACACACACACACACACACACACACACACACACACACACAGATTTGTACTATTGTGTATTCAGATGTGTACCATCGTGTACGAGTAAAATAATGCATGGAACAACATCAACAGCAGCAGCAGCAACAACAACAACAACAATAATAATAATGATAATCATCATCATCATCATCATCATGGGACGTCAGCGTGGTTGCTGTTACACGAAGCAGTTCCATGCGCTTCAACATGATCCCAGCCACCGATGAATAAATCAGAGAAGCAAACAAGAGAAGCGCAGTGGATACAGCAGCAGAGGGAAGGCTCAACAGTATCTAATGGTTGTACAATTATCGATGTTGTCATCTGGTTCAGCATCACTATATCACCAGACCAGACCAGTTCTGGCTCTCTGTCTCTCTCTCTGTCTCTGTCTGTCTGTCTCTCTCTCTCCACTTTGTTTCGTTTCATTATTTGCTCTCACCATTTCAATTTCATTCGTTTATCATAATGGTTTGTTATGAATTGAAAGCATGTTGACGCATTCACCCATGTCATAAGGACGTCATGGCCAATGACATTTAAACTTCAAAGCGTCAAAAAAGCCTCTCTCTCTGTCTCTCTGCCTCTGTGTGTGTGTGTGTGTGTGTGTGTGTGTGTGTGTGTGTGTGTGTGTTTCGGTTTATTACTCACTCAATCCACTTGTTGTCAAACACTCAGTCCATCTCAGAAACACGCGTATTCTGTCTGTCTGTCTGTCTGTCTCTCTCCCTTCCCCTCCGCTCTCCCGGCTCCCCATGAGAAAACTACGTTCCGTTTAAGCCGCTTTCTTCTGAATGAATAAAACAGTGACAGCTGACATTGTTTCAGGGATACACAGTAGTTTCTGATGAACAAGTAAGGACAGAGAGAGAGAGAGAAAGAGAAACGCTCAACTCTTTGGACACTTGAATATCTAATACATTGGAAAGCATTTCCACATGCACCAGTAATACAATTGTTCCAGTTTTTCAAGGAGGCATCACATTGTTCGGACACATCTATATCTGCAAGGCAGATGCTTGGCCAGCAGCAGAACCCAACGTGCTGGTCAGGCATTGAGTGCACGCATATATATATATATATATATATATATATATATATATATACATATATATATATATATATATATATGTGTGTGTGTGTGTGTGTGTGTGTGTGTGTGTGTGTGTGTCTATCAGAGTGGCTTTCTTCAACAGAAATCTGCGAGAGGACTATACTTATGTTCACTTATGTTACCACTGATTCATTTTCAGTGCACTAAGTGCATACAGAACACGAGACCCCGGTTTCTTGTCTCAACCGAATGTCTAGACATTTAGTTTGACTTTCCAGGCAAACTTGCAAACTTATAAACGCAGAATAAAAATAAAATCAAACTTATAAACGCAGAATAAAAATAAAATCAAACCACGTATAAAGCACTTCCTAACAGACCTAAGAAACATAATATAAAACCGAAAAATATATACACTCGATGGAAATGATGTCCACAGCGCATTTTCTAGAAAATGGTACCCATACATAAAAATGATTGAAGGCAACGAGGAGCAGGAGGAAAGACAACCACGAATGTAATGTTTGTTGTTTTTTGTTTTGTTTTTTTTATTTTCCTTTCATTTATTTACTTTTTTATTTCTGTTTTTTTCTCTGTATAAAAACAATGGTGTGTTGTTGTTTTCCTGATTTACAGTTTAAGTAATGCACAATAATAAATATTATTAATTACAAATATTATTTTTGTCTGTCTGAATGTATGTATATGTATGTATCAAACGTTAAACTCGAATAAAAATGTTTATTAAAAAAAAAAAAAAAAATAAAAATAAAATAAATCGGGAGAAAGGGTGCGGTGGTCAAATGGTTAGAGTGCTCGATTCTCGCCCGAGTTTCCTGAGTTCGATCCCACGTTGCACCTGGTGAGCTAAGGGTGGATATTTTTCGGATGATAACTTTTGTGATGAACATATTAATGACAACCTGAACCGGGCTCTGAACCTTATTGATGTGAAGCGCTGGAGTTGTTTGATGACTGTATTCGAGAATGTGCAATATGTATGAAGAATACTCTCAGAGTGGATAATGATAAACGCGAGATGGGTTGGTTTGATGATGAATGTAGATGTTTAAGGAGAAAAGTTCGGAGATTACTTAGAATGAGCAGAAGAACATAAGATAACGATGATAATGATATATGTGTAAGGGCTAGAAGCGATTATAAACATCTTTGTGACAAAGAAGAAAAAAAATACAATTTGATAAAAAGAACTTGTTGGATTAATTTGATAATGTCTGTTAAAGATCAAAAAGAGTTTTTGGAATGTTTTAATGAAATTTCGTTTAAGAAGGAGCAACCCCAAAACAACATTTCTGTAGTGAATTGGTTCGTGCACTTCAAAGCCTTACTAGATGCAGATTTGTTTGTTAATAGCAGTGAACCTGATTTGCCAGTGGTGGACAATGAATTTATGAATCGCCAAATATCAAAAGAAGAATTTTTAGTTGCACTAAGAAAGATAAAGAACCGTAAAACTCCAAGTCCTGATGAAATGATCGGAGAGTTTCTCATAGCTTGTGAAACATTTACAGATTTTTTTGGTCAAAATCTAACAATATAATATGTATAATTATATTTCACACACACACACACACACACACACACACACACACACACACACACACACACACACACTCACACACACACACTCACAACAAACAAACAAACAAAACAAACAAACAAAAAACCAACAACAAAGAACAAAAAACTTGGACCATCTCAACCTGAGTATGATGATATCTAAAGTTCGTACAAGCACGAACACAATTAAACGTGTGTTTTCATACGACCCGAAAAAACAAAAAAAAAAAAACAAAAAAACCCCAACTAAACTAAACAAACAAAAACAAACCAGAAAAACACGATTAATTTCTCAGATATCAACGAAGCTCGTTTAGCAGAGGACGCAGCAGGCAAGACACTGGTATCGTGTTGTCTGCGTTTTGTTCTAAATTCTCCTGCGTACAGAGTTCGCCTTATATGGCCATAGCTAAACCGCTTCCAGAGAAACAAGGACTCGACATAATATGATGAACTGGAATCCCATAGCTAATGTCATTTGGGATCATCTCTCGAATCTCCTGTCATCTTCGTCTCAAATAACTCTGGGCAACTTTTGTGTGTGAACAAGGGGTTTGTTTGTTTGTTTTCAAACAGGATATAAGAACCAATGTGTTAGCGGGCGGGCGGGTGTTTTTTTGTATGATGTTTCGCTCATTCATCTTTACTGATGTTGAGTTTTCATTGAAGTCAAAAGAGACGGTGTTTCAATGATCATTGTGAAAGTCTTTCGTTTCCATGAGGACATGAACAGGATCAATAGAATCTCTCTGAACTATTGAAGGGTAAACACACACACACACACACACACACACACACACAAAGAGAGACAGAGACAGAGAGACAGAAAGACAGATGGTGGTGATTTAAGATACTTCATAATAACGAGAAAACAGAGCTCCCATCTCTTGGTAAAATTATGTCACTGTCTCTGTCTGTCTGTCTGACTCTCTCTCTCTCTCTGTCTCTGTGGTTCCTTCCCTCCTGTTCTTTTCATGCCAATCATTCCACTCAATTTCTAAATATTGAGAGAGAGAGAGAGAGAGAGAGATTTTCTCTGTGTGTGGGCGGGGACGGGGAGGGGGGAATGTGTGTATATGAGTCAGCGCGCGCGTGGGTGTGGGGAGGGGTGGGAGTAGGAAGAGAGGATAGAAGGGGATAAGCTAGGGGAGGAGGAGGAGGAGGAAGCGGAGGAGGAGGAGAAAGATAACTGGATAAAGAAGATTTACAGCTCCTCCACTACCTCGCTTGTCTTTCACACGCCGTGTTCACAGCCACTGAAGTGAAAAGCCCCCAAGAATGAGGACTCTGCCCACGTGCGCGTCTCGGCTCACGCCTTTGTGACCTCGCGCTCGGCTGCGGCGTCTGGCTGCTGGCTGCTAATCTGATTTGACACGACCGAGAGGGGTTTCGAGCTCGCATGTGCACATCGTTCGATCAGTCCTTCTCTCGTTGTTGCTTGGCCTTCGTCACTTCGTCCATCCCAATCACTGTCACCGACACTGTCACCCTTTTCTTCCTTGTTGCTGTCAACGTCCTGCAGGTGGGTTAAGCACCCACACCACCACCGCCACTACCACCACCATCACTACCACCACCTACCACCACCACACACCCTTCACACCATCGGTGTAGATGTGGCATTTTGTGTCCACGCGAGATCTTTTCGTCGTCGTTGTTGTTGTTGTTTATTTGTTTGTTTTGTCGTTGTTGTTGTTGTAGATTTTTTCTTTAATTCTAGGGGTGGGTGGGTGTCTTTCAGTTTGCTTCTTGTTGCTGTTGTTGTTGTCGTTCCTCTTCTTTATGCTGTCGTGGAGGAGTTTTGGAGGGGAAAAAAAGAGGGGGTGGGTGGTGGTGGGGGGGGGGGGGGGCAATGTTTCCAAAAAGCCATGGTTCTTTTTGTTTTGTCTTTTTCCTCCTTTATTTTGTAATGCCTGGAGATGACATGCTGAATAACTGACGTGGATGAGTGATGGACAGGATAGTTATTTCCCCAATGACCACCACTCTCCCTTCCCCGCTTTTAAGCAATGAAAATAAAGAACACTCTGAAAGAACAAAGAAAGAAAGAAAGAAACAAGAAAAGCACTGGTCTCTTGATAACTGCCACACCATTTTACACACCGACAACTCTGAATATTTTTTTGTTTGTTTTTTGTTGTTGTTGTTTTTTGTTTGTTTTGTTTTTCTCTTGAAATTATAGGACACGTGTTATGTTATCATAGAGAATGAAAACGGCGATTGTTGAAACTGCCGGGCGCAGATGTGAAGGGGTAACATTTTCGGAGTGTAACCCTGTGACTTATGTCATTGCTGTTCAGAGTATGCACGGTATGACAGCGGAGATGGAGGCAGGGTACGATGTTTGCCACCTCTGCAAGTTAACAGCCTGTCTCCAAAGCAATTGTGGGCCAGCTTTTATTTCACTTGCGCGAGCGCTTTGTGACGCGCGCGCGCGCGCGCGTGCGTGTGTGTGTGTGTGTGTGTGTGACATTCAGTCTCTAAACCTCACTCCAAACCCAGTTCACACACACACACACACACACACACACTCGCTCCTCACTCATTCACTCACTCACAAGAGAGAGAGAGAGAGAGAGAGAGAGAGAGAGAGAGAGAGAGAGCACTACATGTTCAACCTTCTGTTACTCTCGCACTCTCACTGTTCATTTTTCTTCTTCATGGAAAATTACCGATAGCTTCAGGTGTGTTCTTCTATCCAGTTGTCAGTGCGCATGTGCAGGAAATAGAAAGCTTAGAGTACCCCGCCCTCCACCCCCACCAAGAAACTTCTTCCTCTTCTTCGTTCGTGGGTTGCAACTCCCACGTTCCACTCGTTTATACACGAGTGGACTTTTACGTGTATAACCGTTTTTACCCCGCCATGTGGGCGGCCATACTCCGTTCTCGGGGGTGTACACATGAGCTTCTGAGTTGTAGCTTCCCACGTTGACCTTTGCTGCCCATCGTCGCACACCCATTTTCCTGTCGACTTCTTCGTAAACTAATCATTTTATTTTGTTTTTTCAGTCATTCAAGAACTATGTGCTACGTATACTGGTTGTCAACAGTGAGCTGTTCATGTCAAGCAGTCAACAGCCAGCAGTTGTTTCAGACATGGCCGCCAACAAAATCATTGTCCAACTAAACTTTGCCGAATACATTTCAATGGAGATGATGGCACCCGATCTGTGCGCGGGGGCGCGCGCGCGCGCGCGCGCGCGTGTGTGTGTGTGTGTGTGTGTGTGCGTGTGTGTGTGTACTCATGATCTTTTCTATCTTTTTTTTTTCGTTTTTGTTTTCCTTTCAACTTTGAAAGAATCCAAGTTTCGTGTCACTCCACGTATCAGTTGAAATTGGAAATCATTCTTAAAAAAAAAAACAAAAACAAAAAAACAAAAAAAAAACCTTGGTTCTAAAATGTCTGTCTGTCGATACAAAATATTTTAGATGTTTCACCTGACTTTGTTAGGAATCTGATCCAGATGATGAGACTAATAAGACGCGGCTTTCAAATACTTTTTTTTTTTTTGTTATTGTTGTTGGCCTTTCATATAAGTAACACGATCTGAGCTTAAACTTGTGTTAAAACGAGACTTCAACCTTTCTTGAAATAATTGTTTCAAACTTCGCGGAGATTTAGAGAAGTCAGTCGGTTGTTTCGTATATAAGACTGACAAATCACGTACCATAAAAGTAAAACCATTTATAGCAAAAGAATTTAAAAAAAACCAAAAAAAAACCCCAAAAAACCAGCACAACGAAGGAACAACACAACGCAAAAGATGAACTTATGACATCATTTTTTTTTCAGAAATAGCAATGAATGATATATAGAGGAATGGACAACTTCACGATGCGATTATATACATATTCTTCTGTTGTTCTTTTTTTCTTTTTCTTTTTTTTCTTACTGATACAAACAATGAGTGTTCTCACATCGAAATGGATAGGACTAACATCTTGCAAAGAATCATACCGAGGTGTGTGTGAAGGTTAAAGATACCCTGACGAAAGGTGCTCTGCGTTTTGTCGATTAAAAAAAAAAAAAGAAAGAAAGAAGAAGAAGATTAATGTTAGTGACACATAGGTGGTAAAGAAGCCTATAGACACTGAGAAAAAGTACCCTCCCACCCCCCGCACCCCCCAAGAAAAAGATCACCACCACCAACAAACAAACAAACAACAACAAAAAAGTTTAAAAGTTCTATCGCAGGATTCGGGTATCATTCTTCAAACTGAGACAAAATTAATGGATTTGATTTTGCCTGCGTCATTGTTTCTTGCAAGTATTGTCTGAAAATCCAGCACGTTTTCTTTGGTTCAACAAAATTCTTTTTTTCTTTTCTTTTTTTTTTTTGCTCCTGTAACTTTGATTCGTGTTATTTGTTGTATTGTTCTTATTCTTGTTAATTGTCTTGTTTTTGTTCTTGTGTTCTTTTTATTCTTTTCCTTCTTCATCTACTTCTTCTTCTTCAGCGAGAGTGAGAGAGAGAAACAGACAGACACAGAGAGAGAGAGACAGACAGACAGACAGACAGAGACAGAGAGACAAACAGATAGATACAGACAGACAGACACAGAGAGACAGACACACTGAGATAGGGAGAGAGAGACAGGCAGACAGATACACAGACAGACAGAAGTACACACACACACACACACACACACACACACACACACACAGATGGAGAGAGAGAGAGATTGATTTAGCTACTGATCGGAAACGACGACGACGATGGTGACAATAACCATGTTGATGACGATGACAACGACAACGACGACGACGATGGAGATGGCAACAACGATAATGATAATGATGACGACGACGATAACGATGACACCTTTCTCCCTTCCCTGACGGACGCGGGAGGTGAGAGACAGATAAACAGGGCCAGGACCGGAGGGGGGGAGAGTCGAACCAAGTCACTGATGGTGACAAGGGATCATCACGTCGTCACCAGATTGACCAGTCGCCCAATCGGACACCGCCCCCCAAAACCCCCCACACCCACCCCCCGCAACCCCGCCCCCCACTTCTGTCTGTCTCTCTGTCTCTCACTCACCCCTTCAAATGGGGCTTTGGCCTTGATGGAGTCTCCCGTCGGTCCGACGGATGAATAGGCAGGCAGGCTTATCTGTCGGTGTGTGTCCTCATATGGGAGAAGAGGCCGATTCTGGATGCGCAGCAGAAGTTGAGCCCTGCTTCCTTCACTCACGCTTCTCCTTAATGGCCAGCATTCTCTTGTTTTCAAACGTCTTTATGCCTCTAGAGCACAGCATCCTCCAGCGACAGTGGTCAAGGGCATCAGTTTCCCAGGAAGCGATGTCTATGTCACAGGCTTTGAGGTTTGTCTTCAAGGTGTCCTTGAAACGCTTGCAGGGTCTTCCAAGATCACGATGGCCTTCCTTCAGCTGGCCATACAAAAGTATCTTCGGGATCCTGCTGTCTGTCATGCGGACAACGTGTCCTGTCCAGCGTAGCTGGCACTGGAGCAGCAGGCTTTGGCCTTACTGAATAAAATTCTGTTCTGTTCTGTTCTCTCTGTCTCTCTCTCTCACCCCTTCAAATGGGGCTTTGGCCTTACTGAATAAAATTTTGTTGTTCTGCTCTCTCTGTCTCTATCTCTCTTGCTCTTCTCTCTCTCTCTCTCTCTCTCTCACCCCTTTAAATGGGGCTTTGGCCTTACTGAATAAAATTTTGTTCTGTTCTGTTCTCTCTCTCTCTCTCTCTCTCTCTCTCTCTCTCTCTCTTGGGCTCTCTCTTGTGGATGATGAGAAGTGCAGACGTGTGTTGTGACCTCTGTTTTCAGTGGTGAAATTCCATTATTTCCAGTTCACGTACAGCTACAGATCTTGGGGACATACTAAATAAAAGTATGTAGAACTATTCGTCAGCACCGTTTGAACAGATTGATGCATAATTAGCGAGAAATATCGATTTCTAAATTTAAGTATAATTATTGAAGGATTGGCAATTGTGAATATTCCTCTTGTCCAAAGTGTATTATTAGCCAAATTATGACTGCAGCACGTGCGAGACGTTCGTTGTTTGATGACAAGAGGAGAAAGAGAAGTTTGCCAAAGGCCCCTGAAATAAGACTCGTGTGGCCTCTTACATGCATGAGAACATTGCTTGTTGCTTCGGTGTTGTTGCTTGTGTTCATGAAGAATGAAAAAGCAACTTTCGCAAGTGGCTGTGAACTTCACCCGACCCACCGCCACAATTGCAAAACTTTGTTCACTCTGAATTCCTCCATAGCTCGTCTCAACCGTCTTTTCCTCATGTGGTCAGTCGCAGTCCGGTTCGACGTCCCCAGAGCAGCACTTATATGCAAGACTCGTTTTGTCATCATTATTTATCTAGACCGTTGGAAGGTGCTGACGTTCTTTCTGAAGACGTCTACACTTTTCATCGTTTCATTGAGTCAAACCCCGGACCAGTACACCAAGCCACACAACAGAAACGGCAAGACGAGTATCAAGATTTCATCTACAACCCCCACCACAACTCCAGGAATGCCCGTGTCCCAAGTCACTTGCATGAGAAAATGTTTGCCATGGCTGGATATCAACCTCAAGACACGCATGCTACAAGAAGACTAGAGTCTTGGTGCGAAGAACTACAGAAAGACAACGATCAGCTGAAACATGAAATTGATAATCTAAACAGTAAATGTTACATTCTAGAACAGCAATGCGAAAAGCTATTTCAGGGGAAAGACCATTTTGTTGATGTATATAAAAAAAAAATAAAAAAAAGGACAGTCAAGTAGATAGAATTGAATCTTTTTCACGCCGAAACAACTTGAGATTCTTTAATGTTCTCGAAGGTCCTAGCGAAGGTCCGAGCGAAAATGACTTTCAATGCATTCGAAAGGTTGTACAGCTGCTAAATAGATTTTTTTCTGTTAAACAATGGACAGTTGATGACGTGGAGCGAGCTCATCGCATCGGGAGAAGAACGAACAACTACAACCACCCCCGCCCCATCATTGCCCGTCTGTTTCGGTGGCATGATAAACTGTCCATTCTGCGAGCACGTGATTGCAGACAGGAGATGGCAGACACCCTCGGAATCAGTGTTTCATCAGACCTGACGAATCGCCAGAACCAGTTAGTCAAGGAAGCAAGAGATGCTGGCAATCACGTATATGTCGGGAAAGGTCGCCTGTTTTCCAGCAACAACAAAAAAAAGGAACATTCACAGAAACAGCAGGAAAAGAGACTCGACCATTACGGTCGATGCAGATGACAGTCCAAATAACTTTAGCAGACACCACCACCACCCAAACCAGTACAGCCAAAATCGCGAAACTGCCAACCAGCATGAAGCAAGTCAAAGCCAAGTTCGTATGGAAGCAGGTCCTCTACAGCAAGTTCCCAGCCCGGGCAGCTGTGATACTGTCCTCCCGTGGACCGCAGACATGAATTGCTTTCCGCCACTTCAGAGACAAAAAGTACGTGAATGCATGAGCACTGAACAGAGGTCAGAGCGGACGACTGGACAACAGCACTGTGGGACAGTGCACCATGGTCCCACCCCCAAGTCCTGCACACGGTCCTGAATTGGAGAAAGGTGGAGTCACTGCGGAAGGTGCTGGAGCACCCCCTGCACCACAGCCAGCAGACCCCACAAAACCCCAACGCGCTCGGCAGACCACAGAGAGGACAGTCATCGACAGATGGGGTGTCAGACTGGTGTCCACCCCAGACAAACACACCACCACGCATGGCGCCTGCCTCAGCGATGACAGCGAAGTAGACAACCAACCCATGACACATGGACCCTCGCCAAGAACGTCACACGGTCCGTCCACAGCTGGTCAGGCTTTCTACGACGCTTCGTTCTCTACACAATTCCCCACAGGTGCTGCAGAACACATAGTGTCTAGCACTGGATGTGACAGTACCCCCAGTCCCTATGACATACCCAGCTACACTGATCAACACACAACTGAGAAAACTAGAGCAGGTTCCCCAACCCAAACAAATATTCCTGCACACTCTTCCCCTATCACTTTGCCCAGTACTGATACCCATGACAACAGCCAGATATTTGTGAAGCAGCTGGATGAGTCTTGTACAGATGCTGACCAGATTGAAAGTCAGTCTCCAGCTGGCCAAGGAGGTCAGACCGGAGACAAGCAGAGCCCTCCTAGAGCCCAACATGAAGTGAAAGCCCATCAACAGAACTGTTCTATATCAGAGACTCCTAGAACCCAGGGCAGACTGACACGCAGTAGAACAAAGTCCGGACAGCAGCATGTGACTGAGAGCTTCCCACGTGTTGGTGTCGGTTCATCACGAACTGATCCAAAGGAAGGCACACTCAATATCTTGGGACTCGGCCCTGCCCGTGTCATGGGTCCCATGTTTCATACGTGTTCCGGTAGTGCGAGAGATATGAAGAAACAAAACATCTCTTTCCTGACTTATAACATTGGTACTATCTATCAGCCCGATGTTAGGTCGTTCTTAGCTAACTATGACATAATTTTTCTAACAGAAACTTTTTCAGTTGATTTTCCCTCACATCTTTTCCCTTCTTATAATATTCATATTTCACCAGGAGTGAGTGTGTCTGATAGCCCTATATCACGTTTGTCTGGCGGTGTTGTCTTGATGGTTAAAAAAGTGTTTTCCAGTCTAGTTAAACGTATTACAGTGGAGTGTGATAACTGTGTTGCTCTTAAACTATCTAGAAAACTCATGGGTTTGCAGGCTGAGAGTGCACTGATATGTATGTACATACCTCCAATACAAAGCACTTATTATCTTGAAACAGAAATTGAAAACGGTATATATTTACTTGAACATTGTATTCTCGATATTTATGAACATTATGGTGAATTGCCCCTCATACTCATGGGCGATTTTAATGCAAGGACTGGAAATAGAAACCCAAAAGACTTTTCTTTACCTGAATCAGTTTTGTATGATGATGATGATGACGACGAATATGACTCGGGAAGAAAATACCAACGAAACTCCAAAGACTGTACCGTAAACGGCTTTGGCCGTTATTTGTTGAAACTGTGTGAACAGTTCTCATTATTGATATTAAATGGTCTTACTGCGGGTGACAAACATGGCGAATATACATATATTGCGCATAATGGTGCGAGTGTAATCGGCTACTTTTTGATGTCCAGATGTATTTTTTAATGTGCTTTAAACTTACGAATCATCCCTAAAGTTGAATCAAAGCATTTGCCGTTAGAACTTGTATTCAGTGCCAAAAGACAATCAGCAAATGTCCGTTACAAGGCCAAAAAATGTGTAATTGAACGATATGTGTGGAATCCGGATAAAGCAAACGATTTCGTTCAGGCACTTGGATCAAATGACTTTCTACTCGTCCTTGACCGAGCCATGAGCTTTTTGGATAGTGATATTAATATGACTTTAGAAACATTTAATAAAGGTCTTGCTTTTGCAAGCCAATGTATTATACAAGGTACAGCAAAAACTAGCCCGTGGTTTGACAGTGAATGTAAAGAAAAGAGGTCAGACTTGAGACATTCCCTGAGCAAATTTAACACTTGTAATGATAAAAAAAAAAAAAAAAGCAGCAGAAACACTCAGATGTATATATACAGACAAACGTAGAGAATACAAAAGGTGTATTAAAATGAAGAAACTGGAAGATAAAAAAGGCGTTCTGGGAACACTGGAGAAAAACAGAAATGATCCTAAGAAACTTGGGGGAACTATTAAATCACGGGTTTCAGGCAAAAAGTTGGATAGTTCCATTTCTAAAAAAGAGTGGTTTGAACACTTTCAGAATGTTTTTAACGTTGATTGTAGGTACGATAACGCGACTAATGATAACCTAGATGACGCTTTTGGAAACTTGTGTGTGCTCAATAATGATAGAGATATCTCGGAACTTGACCTTGAAATAACAGAGACAGAAGTTAGAGATGCAATTAAAGCTTTAAGAAATGGAAAGGCGGCAGAACCAGATGGTTTTACGGGAGAATTTTACAAACATTCATCACCTTTAGTTGTGTCATTCTTAACAAAACTTTTCAATAAACTTTACAATTCTGGAAAATTCCCACTAAGCGGGTCCGAATCAATAATACAACCACTGCATAAAAAAGGTGATGTAAATTTACCAGACAATTATAGAGGTATCTCACTATTAAATATAAGCAGTAAATTATACACGTTTGTACTAAATGATCGGCTGACAAAATGGCTGGAAGAAATCAATTTACTAAATGAGTCACAAGCAGGATTCAGGAAGAGTTTTAGTACAGTCGACCATATCTTTACACTATTATCTATTGTGCAAAAACAGCTTTCTTCTGGACAAAAGTTGTATGTTGCGTTCATTGATTTCAAAAAAGCATTCGACTCGGTTGACAGAAACTATCTATGGTTAGTACTTCGCAAAAAAATGGTATTCATGGAAAGATGTATAAAGCTATTCAGAGTATGTACCAAACAGCTAAAGCTAGAGTTCGAGCAAACAATGATATTACGGGTGCATTTACATGCCCTCGTGGGTTAAAACAAGGAGATAATTGCAGTCCAATTTTATTTTCTTTACTTATCAACGAGCTGGCAAATGATGTTACACAATCGGGCAAACATGGAATAACCCTGTCACCTGATTTCGTACAAATCCTCATCATGTTATTCGCAGATGATGTTGCCCTAATCTCTAGTACAGTTACAGGTCTTCAGCGCCAGCTGAACATCTTGAGGGACACTGCTGACAGACTCAAACTCACAGTCAACTACGATAAATCTAAAATAGTGATATTTCGAAATGGAGGGCATATAGCTGCCAGAGAAAAGTGGTTCTACGGAGGTGTGCAATATAACGAATATAAATACCTAGGGGTAATTTTTTCAACAGGATTAACTTTCTCGTACTGTCTACAAGATATGGCTTTGAAAGCTAAAAGGGGTGTTTTTGGTATTCTAAAATTTCTATGGTCGATTGGAGAGAATAATCCTAAACTATTCTTCAAAATGTTCGATGCCCAGATTCAAACCATTTTAACATACGGCTCCGAAGCTTGGGGCCTAACAGCTAATCACACTGTTATTGAAAGAGTGCACCTGCTCGCCATTAAACGCTTACTGAATGTCAGCATAAAGACACCAAGTGCACTAGTGTACTCTGAAACCGGTAGATACCCATTACACATTCAAACCTTTACAAAATGTATTAGATACTGGTTAAAACTCACCAGGATGGATGAAAATCGTATCCCTAAAAAATCCTACAAAATGCTCTGTGTCCTTCGCTGTAAGGGTAGAAAGAACTGGGTAACGAATGTTTGTTATACGTTGTATAGATATGGTTTTGGTTTCGTTTGGGAAAATGAAGGTGTGGAAGATGTAAAAGCCTTTGTTTCTATCTTTAAGCACAGATTGATTGATTGCCATTTGCAAGATTTATATTACACACTTCTGTCAAAAGAAAGATTTCAGTTATATTCCTCGTTTTGACAACTGCATGACGTTCCAGAATATCTAAATACAGTCAGAAATCATGTTCTAAGGAAACATTTAACAAGAGTAAGACTTGGTGTGTCCGAGCTGAAACCACATCATTTAAGATACTCGAAGAAAAGGAGAAAATGTTAATTGTCTATTTTGTCCTGGAACAGAAGAATTTGAATTACATTTTATCTTGGTGTGTGCCCAGTATAAACCCATACGTGAATTGTACATTCCAGAAAAATACTATGTCCGTCCAAACGCGTTCAAATTAACTTTGCTTCTTTCCGATTCAAGATTAAGTCTATCACTCGCTTTATTTCTGTCAAAATCGTTTGCTCTCAGAAAGGAATTGACGCAAAATGTTTGAACACACATGAATAATTTTGACATTTTTGTCTGTCCACAGGCACTCTGTGTGTGTGTGTGTGTGAGTGTGAGTGTGTTTGGCGTGATAGTTGTTCAAAAGTATATTGTTGCCATTGCCAGTTTGAAATCGTGTTTTAGGCAAATGACGTGATGTTGATGTCCATGCGGTGTATGTGTGTGCGTAGGCGCGCGCGCACGCGTTCCAACGTATGTTGCTGATTCAAATGTGAATGAAATGATCTGTACTTTCCAGGAATTGCTTAAACCCTCTTTTGAATTTAAGCAAACATGTATGTATCACGGTGATGACTTGTGTTTCAGACTGCCTGAAAAATTGTCCTTGTACTCCCTACCTCCCGATCCCCCAACCCCCACCCCCTTGGCACGGGCAAATGGCCTAGTCATTAAAATGTTCGAGTTCGAGTTCTCTCTCTCTCCTCCTCTCTTTCACTCACCCCTTCAAATGGGGCTTTGGCCTTACTGAATAAAATTATGTTCTGTTCTGTTCTCTCTCTCTCTCTCTCTCTCTCTCTCTCTCTCTCTATCTATCTATCTATCTATCTCTCACACACACACTCACTCACTCACCCCTTCAAATGGGGCTTTGGCTTTCCTGAATAAAATTCTTTCCTGTTCTGTTGTGTTCTCTCTTTCTTTCTGTCTCTCTTTCTCTAAAGAAACACATATCGAAGCATACGCACAATTTAAGGGTTCCCGTATTACCCACACTTGCTTCAAAATGAATACAGCATCCAGTTTCAATTTCTCAAGGAGGCGTCACTTCGTCCAGACATATCCATATACGCTACACCACATCTGCTATGCAGATGCCTGACCAGTTGCATGACCCAACGCCTTAATCGGGCTTTAAAAAGAGTGCATGCATATAGATATTTGTGTACTTATCAGAGTGGATTTCTTCTACATAATTTTGCCAGAGGACAACACTCGTTGCCATGGGTTCTTTTTCAGTGCGCCAAGTGCGTGCTTCACACGGGACCTCGGTTTATCGTCTCATCCGAATGACAAGACGCCCAGTTTGATTTTCCAGTCAAACTTGGGAGAAAGGGCGAGGGCGAGATTCGAACCCAGACCCTCACGGACTCTCTGTATTGGCAGATGAACGTCTTAACCATTCTGCCACCTTCTTCCTTGTGACAGCATCGTGACAAGAGATATAGCAATGCTTATTTTCTATGCGTTACAACAGAGAGCAGAGAGTTCCCAGTCTTAAAGACAATCTTTCTAATTATCCTTAACTTTTTCTTGTAGTTGTGTCATCATTATGTCCTTACTAATTATTGTTGTTAATCCTGCTGAAACTTATATATATATATATATATATATATATATATATATATATATATATATATATATATATATATATATATATTTGTGTGAGTAAAACTCGTGTTACAACATGTATGCAGGTCGGTAACCTTACATTAAAATTCTGAGTTCTGAGTTTTGTCTGTCTCTGTCTCTCTCTCTGTGTTCATCTCTGTGTCTCTGTCTCTGTTTGTCTGTCGGTCTGTTTATTTCTGTCTCTGTCTGTCTCTCTTCTTCGCTGTCTCTGTTTATTTCTGTGTTTCTCTGTGTCTCTATCTCTGTGTGTTCATCTCTGTCTGTCTGTCTCTCTCTCTTACTCTCTGTTCCTGTTGCACTTTTTCTTCCCGTCTCTATTTTCCTACCCTTTCCCCCACATCCCTCTTCTGTCTCTCCACCCCAACCCCACACCCCCTCCCCCACTTCCACTTTTCTCTTTCATACACGCACGCATGTACTCAAATCCGTCAACATCTCTCTGTCACTGTCTTTCTCCCTGTATATCTTTCATACAACCACAATTTATCCATCCAGGAAGGAAGATTCTTGTGTCCTTACAGAAATGAGAGGGTTTGTAGAAAATGTAATTCAGGTGAACTGGGAGACGAATTCCATTACGTCTTTAAATGCTCGTTCTTTTCAGACACCAGAAAAGCATTATTAAAACCATTTTATTGTAAACGACCGAACACACTGAATTTCAATACACTCTTTGATTCCCCGAAGAAAAAAAGTGTTAAAGTTGAAGCTGGCAAAATTTTTGAAAATTATTATTGAATCTGCGCGATAATTTTGATCTTATTCTTTTTTTTATGTCAGGATAACAGTACTAAACGCTTCAAGTAATATATTTACTATGTGTATGTGTGTGTGTGTGTGTGTGTGTGTGTGTGTGTGTGTGTGTGTTTTGTTTTTGTTGTTTGGTTGTTGCTTTTTTGTTTGTTTGTTTTGTTGTTGTTGTTGTTTTGTTTTTGTTTTTTTATTGACTTGCTGATTGTTTATTCGCGTGTGTGCATGTGGGCCCCCCTTACCGCCCTCTCTCCACCTTCCGCCCCCTCTCACCCAACATCATCCTCGTCATATCCAGTGTCACGTCCCAACTTCAGTTTCGTTCTGGTTCCTGGGGTGACGCGTGGTAGCGCGCAGTGCCCGATAAACATCTTGCGCTGAATAATGAATGCGCAGCGCCAAGGTGCGACCAACCGGCGGTCGCGAAGTCAGACAGCGCAGGACCCTCACCCCCCATCTCCCCCCCCCCCCCCCGCCCCCCCCCCAGCGCTACCACCACCACGGGGAACAGTGGCCTTCAACCCATCCTCTCTCCCTTCTCCTTCCTCCACCCATCCACACACCCATCCACACCTCTCTCCCCCAACATTTCCGTGACCCCCTTTCCCACCCATCCCTCGCTTTTCCCGCTCCTCTCATTCTCTCTTGTCTTGTATTGTATTGTATTGTGGAGGAGGAATTTTGTTTAATGTCCCGTCACACATCCTGTTGATTACAGACATTTTGTTAGAATATTGATCTGTTACACTTGAGTGTTACCGTTTAGAGGGTGAGGGAGAGGTTGTGTGTGTGTGTGTGTGTGTGTGTGTGGAGGGGGCGGGGGGGGGGGGGGGCAGAGGGGAGGGGGGTGGCGGGGGGCTAGGGGGGTGTTGGGTGTGTGTGTGAATGAATGGTGAATTGGGGGAAGGCGGGTAAATGGGGCGTGGAATTTGAAACAAATATCTAAATACCATGACA